>NW_028128931.1:0-19439 GCF_965231255.1 Vanellus vanellus | reverse complement strand
AGTGTTAGGCAAAGTAGTATCTAGATTTTTCAGTATGAGTGTCTGGATACTAACAGTGTTGTTGTGTCCTCTCCGTAAAACCCTGAAATTAATAATTTCAGAAGCATTGAACTTGTTGGGATGAAAATGGTAGGTAGGAAGATGGTGCCAAGGCCTTTTGTCAGCACTAGTAACAGTACAGCCCGTTGCTGCCCTTTGGAAGCTGGCTCACTCGTGTAACGTCAGCAAATTCTTCTTCATTTGGGAAGTCATTTAATTCAAGCAAGGGTTTGGGATCCATGGGTTCTTGGGGTTTGTCTTCATAATTTAGTTGTTTACATTGGATTGTTTGCATCAGCTCCAGGGTGGTGTGATACGCTTGGCACCTTTCAGGTCTGGGCCGGCAGCTCTAACGGCAACAGAGAGCAGTGCAGGTCCGGGGAATGCTGCTGCGGAGATACCCGCTCCCGCAGCTGGAGGCTCTTCTTCCTCGGTGAGTAGAGAAGAGGCTTTGTTTGCAGAGTCTGTTTAGCATCGTCCATAAATACTATCCTATTCTTAGAGACAAGAACAGACAGAGGGAAAAAGAAGGAAATAATCGGGCAAGCAGCTCACATTGTTCCTGTGCCATTTTCTGGTTTTCCTCTTTTTTTTTTTTTTTTTTCCAAAGCCCATAACTTGAGGTCATTTTGGGATTAATTGAAGCTAATATCTTTACTTCAAAGCAGCACGAGATCAAGCCAAATGTACGTGCATAGCAATTAATGATTTGGCAAGGTAATATGGATTGGCTTCTACAGCAGCAGCTCTCTCCCCGTGCTGTTCCACTTGTTCAGGCCTTTGATGTGCTTCAGAGCACAACTAGCTGGGCCCGTGTTCTAAACAAAGGAGTGTTTTAGCAGTATATTCTGCAGAGATTGACTGTTGTGCTATAGTTAATATTTTTAACTGTCTGTAAAATTGGAAAGATTATGAATCTGTAGTATGACTGGCTACTGGAGAATTCTCTTGATAATGAAGAAAATTGCAGGGGGCAAATTGAAAGATTTCTCTTTTATATTGTATAGCATCAGTATTCCTTTAGTGCTAACAAAGATGAGGCCAATTTAGTGTAAATCTTCAAAGCAACATGTGTGAATTTATCTGTCCAGTGCTCATTACAGTTAATGGGAATCATGTGGCTGGAACTATGCAAGGGCTTTGAAAGTGATCTTTTTATGGTTACATTATAGACCCCCATGTTAGCTGTTTTGCTGTTATTTTTATATTGCTTCATTTGTTTTCTTGACATTAAAAAAGCCCAAACAGTAAATTAATTAAAAACTGAATTACCCCCTCCAGTGTGAAATAGAGTAAAATACTCATTTTTCTAAAGTAAATAAAATATTACTTATACGTAAATCAACTTGAGACACAACATGAATCTCTACTGTTTTAAATCCCTGTAGCGTAAGACATGCTACTTGTTGCACACTAATTAAGGTGAGCTTGACCAGGAAGTCAAAATGTTGATCCAGATATACACATTTGAATTTTGGTCTCACTGTACTATTAGTCACCATGTGCGGTACATGATCTATATTTCTTTTTAATCTCTAGGAAATACTTGTTTAATCTGCTGTAGGGAAGAAGACAGACAGGTAATTAGCATAAAAATGCACCTACGCAGATGAAAGTGTAAATTGTTCAAGGTTTGGTCTTCATTAATGTTTTGATCATTGTCCTATTCAAATATAAGAATAGGAATATACCTTATATGCCGTATACCTTACATATATCATATATGGAAAGCAAGATCCCACCACCCCCCCCCCAGTTGAAATTTGAATAAATTAGGGAAAATTTTATAAAATCATTTGAAACACAAGAATAATAAGAGGTTTTCAGCCTGGCATTAGGTGACATGCCCTGGGTTTCAGGTGAGGAAGATGCCTCGGTTTAGGAGTACATCAGTGCGATGGTCAGTGATCTGTGCCCAGTGGGTGGCCCGGATGTGACGGCAAGTGCATTCGTTTCTCCCACAGCCTTGTTTGGTGGGAGCCATGAGAAAAATACCCTACAAATCCTTCTCCTTGGACACAAAACACTGTTCTGAGTTTCTTCTGGTGGTCCTGTGAGTGTTGGGCATCATGTTTTGGCTTCTTTCTGATCAAAGCTGCGAGTCAAGGCTTGCGCTTATGTCCGCGTCCTTTCCTTTAACCCAATCTTAACCCACAAAGGTTGTGTAGGAGTCTGGGGGTGTTTTTAAAAACTTTTAATCCTGAGATTGTTTGCTGTGAGTGATACTGCAAATTAGGGTGTTCTTTTCCTTCCTTTGGTTTCTGAACATTCAAGTGCAGGTGGTTTGAGAGAAATGCCAGATATTGTCAGGATTGGCAAACTGAGAAGTTTCTGTCCCACTGTCTCCAGTAAAAGGCAAAGTGTTCAATCCTCTTTGTGGCAGGCCTGGCAAAAGCCAAAACCCAGTGTCAGATGGTGGCCTCAGTCGGTGATGCCTTTGGCAGGCACTCTGTGCTATTCTCAGGGACAAGGCACGGTTTTTTGCTTTGCTCTGTTTTCCCTCAGTCTGAAGCAAGCTTGCAGGCCATGGCTTAGCAGTGAGCCTTGCAAGAGATCCCAAATGAGCATTTTCTCCTCTCTATGAAAACCTAGAGAATTCACGCAGGTGCTAATCATCCACCATCACAGAAGGATCCATGCTATTGAGGTTTTCCAGAGAGGCAGGGAAGGAGCAGAGCTAAGTTTCCCAGTCTGACTGTTTTATTTTCCTTTCATCCTTGCAGTTCTTTATATATAGGAAACCAGATTTTGACCAGTGAGAGAGGGAAAAGGTAAAAAACATCCCCAAGGCACAAGCAAGATTCTCAAGATTTTTTCAACAGAAGGTAAATGGAAAAAGAGATGGTGGGAATCTGCTACACACTGGGGAGGTTGGTATGTAGATTCAGTTGTTTGCCGAGAGCTGGTATTGAGTTGTTGTTTGGATTACTGTGGCGGTAGCAGAAAGGTTTGGGGGTTTGATGAGTATGGTAAGAGGGTAGCTTTCCAGAGCTGTCACCCTGGAGGGAAGGAAAACATTCAGAGGCGCTGAATGCGAGCGCTGTCGAGCAGGTATGTGCTGCCGGAACAATGGCTGGCGCCGAGCTTTGCTGCGGGAAACCGGCTTTGGTGTCTCAGCTTTCCACTTGCAGTTGCTGTTGCCAGAGGGAGGGAGATGAGAGGAATGGGCTGTAAGAGCAGAATATCTGATAAATATTAAAAAAATATAATCCTGAAAATATAATCCTGGGGAATTGCCAGTATTAAATGTACTTAGCGCTTTTGCTTGGAGGTAAAAACGTGACATACAAGAGAGAAGTAAGGGACATTGCGGGGGAAAGGCAAAATAAATACAAATATTGCAGTTGTCAGGTTCTGTGGTTTGCATGCAATTACAAAATGTAGTAACAGCCCATGTGTATTGTGGATGATTTTGTATTATGATTAAACACTGAGGTCTCAACTGGCAAGAGCAAGTTGCTTGAGCAAAATATTTGGTGCAGCCTACACAGTAGTAAGCATCTTTCTAGGAGGAGTGAGAAACAAATCCCTTTGGAAAGAGCCATTGAATCTCTCTTCCCTTGGAAAAACTACACAAAAATTTTGTCCAGACTGTCAGATATGTCATACAGGTTTTGCTGCAAGTGTGGTGGTCTGATCCAAAGCCTGTGAAAATCCTGTATGAAGCCTCGCACTTTCAGGGGATTTTAGATGACTGTGATGACTAATCTGATTAGAGAGGAGGCCCCTAAGTGTGCAGAAGCCCCCTGCCGCTGAAGGAAGTGACTGGTCTGAAGGATAAGAGTACAGCTGAATAGGGATCTTCTAGAGGTCAGGAAAGAGTCTTTGTAGAAAGATCAGATCTGAGTCATAATGTGATAGTATTGATAATTTCGGCTGAAACAAGTAATAAAACATGTAGTGGGTCCACCTTTCCAACATTAATACTGAAAATAGTGCCTCTTTAACTTAAATTTAATTTTTCTTGGGCACAACCAATGTTAGAAATGATTCTCAGGTCCTGGTCTGCATGCATTTAATCGCAAGTTAATTTATGTTCACAAGCAGTTCACAAAGACAACGGTTTAAGTTAGATCTGAGTGTAGGTGTTTGTGTGACCTAACAACATACCACCTGTAGAAGGGGAAGAGTTTAAAGTAACATTCCTGCTTCTGTCAAAGGCAAGGCTTTTCTGCATTACGGCCAGCAGAAGTAGGCTAGAGGCCAGTTCCTGAATCCATACAGAAATGGAGCGATGGTTTGGTTTGTGTAGGACCCAGAAGGACTGTGGGTGGGACTGATATAGCCTCAAGGGAACAAAAAGACTGAAGAATGTTTGTACATTCCTATGGTAACCTTTAGTTTGGAGGTAACCAGTGAAGTTTTTTCAAATAAAACAAGGATTATATTGTTACAACTTATTTTTTTTTCCCCAGATGGCATTTCCATTCGTATAGTTTAATCCAAAATATTCTTGGTGGAAATACCCAGCACATTTGAGCTGTGCAGTGTACTCTGTAGGGTAGAATTTTAAGGATATTTTTGGCCAAAATTTATGTTGGGGATGCAATTTTTAGGTAAGATTGTGATTATAGATACTGCACGTTACATAATGGGTTTGTAAAGAGTATGTATTGTGTAGCCAGGACCAAGTCAAAGCAAGACTCCCTCAAACCTCTCAGATTTTGTGTGGTGCAGGAGCTATACGGAAGGAGAGTTAAGATGTGGTCTACCTTATGTCCCTCCTGAAAAAAAAAAAATAGCTGAATTGATTTTTTTCTTTTTTTTTTTTTTTTTTTATTTCATGTAGTTACTGCTAGAGGTCTGCATTTTTCTGTGACCCTATGAACACTGTCCTATCGCAGACACGAAGGAACTGCTAACAGAAAACGGAATTCAGTTCCTCACTCTGATTATATCGTATATGTCTGTATACATCAGCAGACTGAAAAAAGTTTAGGAGAATGCAAATCAGCTCCAATATTGAGGTAAGTACGTTGTACTAACAGACACTGTGTGCTCTATTTCTTTAAAGCAAAAGGTAAATTATTATTTTCTGCAGAACCCCCTTCCTTCTCATACCTTGCTTTAAATAATGTCTTAGTGTTGAAGTTAAGTTTGTCATAAGAGTTGTTGATGAAAATTATATTGTGACTTCATCTTCAAGCAAACTAAACAAAAGACATCAAGGTTGAAAAGCATTGCTATGGTTACCTTATTTAAAGGCGATTGTTAATAAAGGAGAGAAAAATGGAACTGAGAGAGGCAGTAATTGCAAAAGCATAGAAAAGGTTAGACTAGTATTTTTCATCAAAACTTGATGTGAGCTCACTTCATGTTATGTTTGTCAAATATCTGTTTAAAGGATGCCATCTTAAAGGATAGAGCTAGGAGAAATCCAACTCAAGAAGAAGTTGAGGTTTTAAAAAAGGACAGCATTCGTGTTGTGAATTCCTGGGCTAAGAGCTCTGGATGGAGTCCAGTTAAGCTTTAGAGTGGGAGGTTTTTACCCTTCTTTAGTATTTGGAGAAGAGATAATTGGTTTTTAAATGGTTGCAATGTGCTGTTTAAATCAAATACGTTCTGATTTTGCTTCCCTGTTCTTTATCATGGCGCATTGCATATTCACGTGGGACCAGAACCTTAGCAGCAAGGAATCTGAGCTTGAGCTGCTAGCATGATTTAAAACCCAAGCTTAAAGATTTTAATTGAAGGCAGCTAACATACAGCTTCCAATCCCAGGGTGAAGTGTTGGCTTTAAAAAAATCATAAATATGCCCACAGTCTGAAATGGGGAGAACTCCGTGCGCTGGTAGCGTGGTTTGTGGTGACAGCAACTGTCTTTGCCTACACAAAGACCCCAGTTCAAATCTGCACGGAATGTTCTGTAGCTACTTCCTTTGTGGAATAATATTTTTGAGTTCAGAGGAATTAGACCAAAGCTGACTGATGGCCTCCATTTATGCAAAAAGGGCTTGTTTACTTTGAAAATATGGGTTAACTGAATATCAGCTTTCATATTACCCTACTTTATCACTTAAAAGAGATGTTTTTCAGTTAAGCTAAAAAGATATTACATACCAAAGGTTACAGAAACATGTTCTTTAAAAATTACGTTAAATTAGAAATGACATTTCCTCTTCTAATATTGATGTTGTAGCTGAGAGTTAAGCTATAAAAGGAGTCAATTAAATTCTCTGCAGCTTTGCTGCAAAATCCAAATTTAAACTACACAATAAAGCAATCGTTATTAATACTGGCAGTTTCAGACCACTCATTTCTAGAACCAAACCGGGGCAAAAATATTAATCCAAACCTACATCTGTCTGATTAATAAATTCCTATGATGTCAAGATTTAAAGAGGAACACGTCGCAGGTTCAGTTTTGTTGCCAGGTTCCTGACCCTGGAAGGCTCAGAAGGGCTGTTGGGGAACCAGGGTGTTTATTGGTATTAAACGGGAGCGCATCAAATGTGCTGTATCCCTTTCCCGCAAGGTTTCTCCTGTAAGTCACAAATGCTTCCAAGTAGTGCTTGTCTGTGTTAGCTAACCTACACCCATGTACCCAGGAGTCTTTAGATTTGGTTGATTGTGCTTTGCAAAGAGAAATCAGGGAGCGATTTCTCTGGTTTTAGATTTTTACAGGAAAGAAAGATTGCTGAATAGTAATCTTTATTTATTTATTTATTTATTTATTTATTTATTGGTTATTTTAACATACTGACTTCTGAGGGTTGGGTAGGATTCCAAGCTTTTGGGTGTAGGTCATTGAGATTTTGAAAAGCTGGCCCCAAACGTGCAGGGAAGTGGAACAGTGGAAGTAGTAGGTCTTCTCTAGCTCATGTCATACTGACTAGGTTGGCTGCGATAGAAGTGTAGGAGCAGAGGAGGCTTTGGCAACCTTTTTGGGACAGAGGAGCCCCTTCAAGGCTGCGGCTAAACCAAGTTATCTGCCTGGAGAGCACAAACGCTGATGTTCAATGGGACTTGAGCTCCCTACGTGCTGTAAGGGTTTTGAGAAGGTCCCCATCTCCTGTGCTTTGCAGATACCTGTAGGAGAGGTGGTGTAGCATTACTGTAGGTGGGATCAGTGTAGCAGAGTATAATCTTAGTTTTTCCTTTTGCAAAATGGTAGTGGGAGCTCTTCTAGCTGAGTACGAGGCTGTACGGAGTAGGGTTGGGAGGCTGTTAGACCCTGTGGTCATGGGAGCCCAAAGTGCCCCAAATGGGAACCCATAGATGAGTGAAATGTTTTATCTGGTTTCTCCCCACCACTTGCTGTCAGACTTAGTTCTAAGGCTCATCTGTAATCCGAACTCTCGGAGTTTGCTCAGTAACTGCATTTTATAGCTTAATCTTTACCGCTCGATTATTTAATGAAGATTTTTAAAGTAGTGTACTGAAGATTACCCTGCTTGGAAGTGGTTAAAAACTGCAGAGAACTATCTTTCTATTTATAAGTATATATTAAATAACTCCTGCATGCTCTCCGTGCTTCCTGCGATGGCAGTATTTTGTAAGCGGTCTTTGTGTCTCCTCTGATCACCTCTGCGGTAGCCGAGACCCATCTTTTTAGCCTCACACTGTGCAGACCTGGGAGGAAGAGGAAGCGGTCCTTGTCCTAAAGGATTTAAACTCTCTGAGAAATGGTGATGAAATAGAAAAGTGGTGTTAATTTCAAGCTCCATTAGAAGCAAAAGGACAGATATTTATATCCATCTTCTGTGCTTTAGTTCGGACCTTTGATATTTTGTTTTAGTGTGCTGCTTAAATATTGGAATGAAGAGTGCTATAGAGGTCAAAGAGGAAATGGGGAGTGAGTGCTTGTTAAATAAATGTTGACAGGAATCTCACATTAAAGTCTTAATAAATAAATAAATAAATAAAGTTCCCTTTGCTGTAGTGCCAACAGTACACTTGAGGGATGCTCCTCCTCCTCTGCCCACTTTATGATCAAAATGGGTAGGTTCTGGCAACCCTGTTATGCTGACTGCCACTTCACTTGTTATTCCTGCCCTGCCTTTAGCAAAAGTGCACGCGGACGGGGAGGAGCAGGATCTGGCCTGATGCGAAGGGGAGCAATGGGATGTGCGGCGCAGCGCACTTGACGAAGTTTCTCGCTACATTTGAACCAGCAGCCTGAGGAAGAGTTGCTGCCTCTTGGATAAATACACCTCTGAGAGTCTGTTCAGCACAGAGCGCACATCCCCATCAGAGCCCGATCGAGCTGAGCTGCCATGGCCTCCGTGTTTGGGGCGCCTGGGGTCCCAGCTGTGTGCTCCACCTCCCATGGTGTCACAGCACGTGCAGCTTTAACACCTCAGACAGCACTGGGCTGAGGCTCCTGACACCACGTATTTCATTTTTTTATGGGATCTTTGTTTTATATAATGTTTGTCTCCAGCAGCTTGACTTCTGTTGTGTTTATGTTTAACGCAGTTCTGATTCCCGTTCTAGCAGTTTTCTAAATTGCATCATGAGTGAGCTAAAAAGGAATATTTAAGAACAATGCGAAGATGGTTTCTGCTGCTCTGTGCTATTTTGCAAACCAGCTGTGCAGTGAAGAATAGAGCTATTCCTGATGGGAGCGTATTAGTTTAAATGCAAACATTTAACATGTCTGTGCTTGCTACCTGACCTGTAATCCGAACTGATGGGGTGTTGCCCTGGGGCCACCCAACCACAATTCTTAAGCGTTGTAATTGTAATGCGTCTTGGATAGCTAGTCTGCTATTTCTAGCAGAGTCTGGAGAAGCGGAGGATTTGGTTCCAGTGAAACTAGTATTTACCGAAGCTGAAAGTTAATCTGATCCTATTTGTAGCTGGCATTCATATAAATCATTTGGACAACTTTGAGCAAGGCCGGCTCTTTATTCCGTATTTATCCGGTGCCTTACCCCAACATAATCCTGATCCATACCTGCCGTCTCCTGATGTTAGTGCGTGACAGTGCTTAATCCTAATGATGGGCCTGACATAAGTGGTCCATAAGTGTACCAGGCAGATCAAGCATTTAGCGCTGTTACCGTGAACATCTGTGCTGGCAGAGTTATATCAACCAACAGTAAAAGAGGTGTTCACCCAGCAAAATGCCACTACTTGTTGAACTCGCACTGTGGAGAACACTAGAGCAGCCAAGTAAAGCAAGTGCAGGGAAAAGAAACAGTAATTTCTGCGAACTGTAGCAGTTGTATAATACAGGTGTATACAAACTTAGTGTTTCCAAATAATACGTTTAAGGAAATCTTTTTTTCTTATATTGAATCTAAAAATGCTAATGCAGCTATATAAATTCAGGGTGTTATAAAGAAAAGCATATTTAGCCATAAAATATTTTGCAACAGTGATTGAATAGAATGTTTTCCATTTTGTGTCTAAGAAAAACAAAGACACAAAGAAATATGCATAGTGATTCTGGGTTTGTCTCTGTCATGCTGCGAGACAGGAGCGTGGGCATTAGAGGTAGTTCTTCACTTCTGGAGTCTCACTCTATGAGCAATCATTCCCCCAAAGCCCACTTTGATTTCAGGGGGACCAAAGCTGCTACGAGGAGTTGACAGTTGTGGCAATGCTGTCTGGGCTCTGCTGGATGTGGTTTTAGGTAAAATCACCTAAAAATCACACTTAAAACCATCTCCGGCAAGCTCTTGTTTTCTGTCTCTGTCTTGTTGCTGATGACTGTCCTAAGCAGCAGCTTCTCTTCACATCACCTTTGCCACCCCGTGCAGTGAGGCTCCAACTGGGAAGCCTCTGATCCTGGAACACCTTGCTGCTGCTGTCTCATTCAGGAGTGACCCCAAGGAGTGCTTTGGGACTGATGCGATAGCATCCAGGGTGGGAAATGGAGCGAAGGGCAGCAGGGTGGAGGGCTGTGATGTTTGCACCTGGGTCAGGAACTGGATGTCTACATTTTGGAAAGGTCCACCCCCTCATTTTATTTCCAATCTCTTGTTTTTTCATGTGTGAAATGGGTTAGTGATGTGATGCTTACCTCACTCAGAAAATGCTTTCCGTTTCGTAGATGAAAAGTCTTTTATAGGACTGATGTATTTTATTTTTTCTGGGAAATCATAACTCAACCATGAAATTTCACGTTTTTCTGTTGGTAGCTTCAATCACTTGTGCTTTGCTCAACAGGAATTCCCTTTGCTTCCCCACGTAAAATAAACATCATTTAGAGTCACTTTGTCTTTCTGAATTTTAGAGTTAAATCTTACCATAGCAGTGTCATTGCAGCTGTGATGTTTTAAAGATGTCAGAATGGCAAGTTTTACATTTACATTTAGCTCTCAAGTGTTGCAATATACAGGCAAATAGAGATGATAACTGTATTTTCCAAGGAAGATGAGCTATCGAATTATTTTTAAGAAAATAATGTTAATAAATTCTGATTTTTATTTTTTTTTAAAAAAGTGCTTGGAGAATACTGTAGATGATGGATGTAATATGCCAAAGAGAGACTTTATTTTCCTCTGATTTTCTCTTCTCTTTGGTTTTTAACCTACCTGAGGATGTTCTGTGACACAGCCAGCCATAACGGTACCAGACATTACAGTCCATTGTGTTAATAATCTGTGAATTAAAGCATCCCCCAGCAAGCTCTTTACATGATGGATTGTATCAATGACGTGTGGTTAAGGGGTCCCCAAGCAGGCCTTGACACGATAGACCGGAGCAGTCCGGAAGGTCTATCGTTGTCAATGATCCGTTGATTCTCTGCCCGTATCCGGAGGGAGGGTGGAGCGGGAGGCTGGAAACAGCAGCTCAGGCTCTGTCAGATGTTAGGGCTGCCTGCTGCAGATGGAGAGCTGGCAAGAAAAGCATGTGGGGCCTGGGATGAACCGAACAGTAGGTCATGAGGAACTTCAGAGGAGGTCAAAGGTGCTCATCGCATTGCCAGGGATGAGGGCTGAGAGACCAAAATACTTAGAATCCTCTTGACCAAAAAAAAAGCATAAGTCTCAACATTAAAAATAGATGCTTTTTATCTTGCATATGATACAAAATCTCTTGTGATACTTTTTTTTTTTATTATTATTATATTTTAGCAGCTCCAAGGAGTCTTGGATTAGGCCTGTATCACAACAGTAATACACAGGAGGCTATGTTTTGTCTTGCTATGACACCAGCTACTGTTGTTTTTGATCTGCAGCCTCTGAAGAGGGATGCTGCATCTTCTACGGAAGGTGTTATGAGTGCAGATTAGTTAGACAAGTGCTGGAGTGAATGCATAAGTAGTGATTTTGCATAATGAGGTATGTGAAATCCCAGTGGAGGTTGTTAAAACAGATAGACAGCCTGTGGTAAACAACAAGGAAGGTAGGCTTTGAAAACAGATGGCTTTGAAAACCTGGCAAATGACTGTTCCATACTTAAAAATCAGTTTTGTTAGTGGAAAATATCTTATTTTTTTAAAAAAAAAAAAGAAAGCCAAAAAAGCTTAGCCTGCATATTTTCATAAGCCTGAATGTGTTAATAAAGTTCTGTGGGTAACCATACATCACCTGTCTTCCCTGCTATACACGTGTCTGAGCGATGGAGGCAGTGGACCGAACACCCTGAAGTGTTCTGCAGCGATCTGTCGGGCTTTGTCGTGCAGCTCCTTCTAACTGGCAGATGTATTGGTCTTCATTATCACTTTGACTCCCTCTAGGTGTGCACTTGTCATTGGGAAATTAATCTTGCAATCAAAGGGTTAATTCATCTTGAAAGGCAGAGTCTGCAAGTGAAATGGGAATGTAGGGGAACGTTCCTGCTAGTTGGAAAGGGCGCGGAGAAACCTGCTGCCATCTAAGACACTACATAGCTAAGGTTAGAGTTGGCCAGAAGGTGAGATTCTGGTTTGGAGCTTTAAAATGGACCTGTTTTCTGTGTCTCTTATGCCTTTGGCGTGAGCAGTAGGAGGTGTGAGGCTGGGACCAACCTCTGCTCCCTTCAGTCTGTGGGGAGTCAAATCAGTCTGGAAGGCGCTGGTGAGCCGGCAGCGAGACACGCAACCGGTTCTGCTGTAACCTGTCTGGGGCTCGTGCTCTCTCTTCTCCTGCAGAAGAGCTGTAATGTAAATTTGTATAGTATTAACTCCAAATATCATAGTTATGGCAGTATTTCCAGAGGCCCAACGTAGGGGGCTTACGCTCGGAGTGCTGACGCTGAACCCCTCGGTTACAGTGACTGTTAAAGCCATTCCCCCATGGCCTGAACTGAGGCGAGGAGACCATTTTAGTAGAGTAATGCTTTTCATTCTTTTCCGGTGTAACATCTAAAAGCTTTCCTGCGTAGATGCAAGTTACTCTACAGCTTGTCAGTAAATTAACTTTCATTTTCTTATTTTGGTGGCTCCCTTAGAATGAGCCCATAGATGCCCAGGGCTCTGTGGACTCAACTGCAAGACAGGGCAAGCAGTCCCATTCCTTTTTGGAAAGGATCGCACGTGCAAACATGGGATTCCTCAGTCCCCGTCTTCTGCTGGAACAAAGGCAAGGTCCTACAATTTGGGAATAAGAGATGAGTCATCCCAAGTCCTGAGAAAAATCGGGGACTGCACCTGGGAGACTGGCACAAACCATGTTTGGCACACGGGTTGTGCGGGTCTCCCAGGAGCCAAGGGGTGCTCGGAGAAAGGGGAAGTGTCCCTCTCCCCTTTGCCCTGTGGTTTGCAAAGGCAGCGCTGGGGACAAGCCCGCTGGGACTGGCACTGCCGGCGGAGCTGGGGCGGGTGTGGGAGCCCGGGCTCTGCTTTCGTTTACGTTAGATGGGAGAAATAGGTGTTTAGAAAGTAAGAGAAGCAAATTTTAGCCACTTCATCTTTCTTCTCAAATTAAACGAAGTACTTGCCGAGTAGCTCGTTTCTCAGGGTACCAAGTACAGCTGTTGAGAATTTCTGCCATTATGTTGCTTTTAATAAAAAAATGCTGATTATAAAACTGGATTTTTAGTCAAGAGAAGTTAGTGGATTTTTTTGCAGGAATATCCTTTTTAAAATAATTTCAATATGCCCTTTTTTAACACTTTCAAAATGACAAAGTGGGCTTCTTTGTTTGTTGACTTTGTTATCAACATTTACGGCTAGAGGTGATGGTTTTGGTTGAAATAAAAATGAAATTATTGACCTGGTTATTTTTTTTTCCATGAGGTTTTTTTTTGATTCCTTGGCTTTGTCTGGATTTTGACTTTTAGCCGTGTCTGCAGATGGAGATCGCTGGGTGAGCAGCAGCTGATACGTCTGACAGGACAGGAAACTGGTTTTGTTTTCTGCTTGGAGAGAAGCCTTTGCTACCCAGACGTGGATTGGAGCTGAGAGTTTCTGCTGCTTCTGTGATGAGTTATGTTTTTTTCTCTCCTATTTGGTATTAGTGCCCATCACTGAGGCATTTCTAGAGCTCTGCCAGGCTCTGCACGATGCTCACCATCATGTTTAAAAGCTCATTTTTTCCAGAGACATGCTCTTTATAAAGTGTTGAGTAATACTCTCGGATAAATTTTTCAAAAGCACTTCAGTTAATGTTCTGAAAACTTTCAAATTTTGATTATTTTTGTACCTAAATAAGAGATGAACTGTTCCAAAAAATCTCACCCCAAGTGTTTCAAGATCTGTTGTTTCCTATGCTGTGACAAGACTGTTACAACTGTCTGTCTGAGACGTATGAAGATACTCTAGAATAAATGAGAAGGGACAGTGCTGTCCTGTCATTAACAGGTTAAGAAAAAGCCAGACATCCCTGTGCTGAAATATTCCCCTGATTTTTTCATTTGGTTTCTGAGCTGCAGGGAACCTGGGATGTTTTATCTACGACACTCCACTAGCTCTGTGATAATGAAAACCAAAACAGCATTTTTCAGTTCTAGGATTACTGTTAGGAATGTTTATTACACATGGGGGCAGTAGCACACCATAAAGATGCTGAGTATGTTAATACTGGCTGGCTTGATTTATGGCTGTGCAATATACAGTGGGATATTTAGTATTTGTTAGCTGGCTGTATGTTTGACAGATATTGGCAAGAAGTATTAACTTACATCCAAGTTTGTCGTAACTAATAAGTGATGAGCAAAGAGAAGTTTGTATTTGCTGTCTTAAAACGATCTGTGACTCTTTATCCTTCAAAGTTTTTGATTCCAACTTTGACACGTGGCCACTATCAACTGTGTAAATGTCACGGGTACCATCAGAAGCCAAAAGTGAATAGGCTGCTCTTGAGAACAACATGAAACCATTCTTCTTGTGCCTTGGAATCAGCACCGGTATTAAATTGCCCTATTTCATCTAAGGTATTTTTTTAAGCTCCTTTGAATATTTTTTCTGTGATACAATTAGTGGAAAAGTTGCTCTACTTTTTTAAGGGATAACCAAGTGCTTAAGTGCTTCACTGGATCCAGGCCAGAGCCAGCATCTTGCAGAGCAGAGCCCATGACAACTCATTTCATCCCCAAATCTCAGTTTTCTTTACAAACTCCAGTAAACAAAGTCTCCCAATAGCCTGTGAGTACTGTAGCAGCGGTGATGTCCCAGCTTTCCAGATGGCAAAGAGAGTGGTTAAATGACTTGCTCAAGGGAGCCGGGAGATGAGTGAGGCTGGGCAGATGTAGGAGGCGGACTCTGGGGATGATTTTGTTGGCTGGGTTTATTACATGTTTGTTATATTTATGCTGCTGCCTGGGTGGTGTGATTGGGACGTAATTGCCTGAATCCGTCTGTTCTGCGAGGTGTTTTCGAAGAGTATATCTAGAGCTCTCGGGTGAAGGTGGAGGGGCTCTGGCTGCTCCGCGATGGGGTAATTTGAATGACGCCACCTTGCTCCCGGAGCGAGTGGTGGGACTGATGGGGGTGACGAGTTGCAGAATGGTAGTGCTGATGCTTTAGTGCGCCCAGTCACCCTTGACTCTCAAGGTGTGAAAGGAAAGGATGGAAAAAAGAATAAAAGCAAGAAAATGAACAAACAAAACCACCAAGTACCACTTTTTTTAATCCTTGCATTTGCAATTTATGTTACTATTAGTAACTCCACTCAGGAACTCACCTGAAGCAATTATCCAGAGACTTCCTAATAGTGTTCCATCATAACACAGGGAGTTACACAGCGTATTATTTTAAGGTAATACATTCTGTGTATTAATCATTGGTTGTTATTGACTTGGTGACACATTGCTGTTGGTGAAATGAACTGTGATATAATTAGGAGCAAATAATACCCAGGCATGCTGTGCTAATTATTTTTATGTGAACCCAATTCATTGCTAATATAAATAGCAATATTAATCACAGCAAGTATCAATATTTATGCAGCATGCTTCCATTTAAGCGCAGCTGTAGACGATAACGCTCACACGTACACCGAAGAAAGAGGCATACGTGGGGTTAGTCTTTTTAATCACACCATTATGCGTTATGTCCATTACATGACACCAGGCAAATTGCTCTGTCGTTATAGCAAAGAACTGCAAGACATTACTCCAGGCTGCTGCTCTGCAGAAGCCCCAGGTCTTCAATATAACAAACTGAATTCCACTCAGAAGAAATTTGTACTTATATCTATTCATTTTTCCCTCCTCCCATTTCTAACCACGTAGGCTGTTAGCACCTCTCAGCCTGCGACTCCGATACTGGTGTCTTGAGAGGATCTGCTGTAGGATCGAGAAGCGTGTTCTCCTCCGTTTCCATGGAAGTCTCTGTGAAGATGAAGCTAATTTGGGTGAGTCAGGGGTCACCTTCCTGTCTCTCAACATCCTCATCTTTAAAAGACAGCTATAATACAAGTAGGTGAGTGTGGCAAATAGAAAACTCAGCTGCCCCAGCTGGATTTGCATTCTGTAAAATAAAGCCAGGAGAGCCTGTGTTTGGGTGCCAGTGGCTGAGCGGGGGGAGCCAGGTGCTTTGCTCGTTCCAGTGGCTCCTGCTGGGATGCCAGCTTTGCTATTACTTACCAGTTTTCCCAGGATCGTGCTTATAATGAGTGTCATGGATTGTTTCTGGTTCAGCCTTATGCTGATTGCGCACCTGCTGTGAAGAAAAGCAGCGTTGGCCTGTGCAGGTGAGCTGTGTGAGCAGAGCTGGCTGTGCAGCGCCTGGCAGCACTGGCACGCGGAGGAGTCCCAGCACTGGGAAAAGCCCGACTGAAGATTGGCATGTGATCCTGACCCTGGGCAGGGATGTACAGTGCACGCTGCAGAGGTGCACTCGATAAATTAGACTATGATGTATGGCATAGTACATCACATTCTTGAAGGCAAAGCATATATACTCACCAGATAATGTGGAGCATGTGAAGTATTGAATATATCAAAGAAAGATTAATCTTTGTCTGGGAGTAACCCTGCGCGTTTTCTGTCTAGCTGAGCCAATGCTGTATAATTTAAAATGTGGGGGGAGTGTGTGTGTGTTTCTGTATTTGCACACAGGAAGAATATGTTTGTGTGCGTGTCTTGTGTGAGAGGGTGTTGGGGTACACGTCTGTTACTTTTGATATGAAGAGATTTCTCTCCATTATTTTGCAGAAGAAAATGTTCTCTTTGCATCTAAGGCCCTTTTCCTAAATGAGGCCCCGTCCCTTGTGCCAAATGCTGCGTAAACTCCGAAGGAGCTGTGTCCCGCCTCAGCAAGGCTTGCAGATGAGCGAGTTTTATTCTTTCAAATCCCAGCAAAGGCAGCGGTGGCCGTGGTGTGTGCTGTGCCACTGGTCACTCCTCGACACATCAACCGAAAAATCAAAGAATAGGAACTGACGGAATAACTGTTGTGTGGCGATTTGGCAAGCATCTGCTAAAAAATGGGTATTGTTCCATGAAGGTATGTGTGACTGAAAGGTTAGCTAAAAATTTCCAATCTCCCTTTTGTTTGTGTTTAAGGACTGATATTTTGTATAGTTAAAATCGCTACAACGATTTTCACCTCAACAATTTGCATCTGCTATATTAACATGAAAATTTAAGACCTTGGTGCGATGTATGAAATTATGATTAATTTACAGCATTTATCTTGGTTTACTAATCATTCTGGTTTTAGCTGATAATTTTATTTGTAATCTCCACAGTTAAATTGCCATAAAATATCATAGTTACAAAGACATTAATGAGCAGTTGAAAGGATATGACACATTGTAATTTAGGAATTAATGCACAGAGGAAAAAAAGGCAAATTCAAGAGAAAGCTACTAATACGTGTACATTTTAGGAAAAACAAAGCAGGAAAAAAAAAAAAAAGCTGCAAACCAGAAGATAAGCACACGCGCATTGCAGCTGTAGCACTAAATGACAGTTTAAAGATATGGTAAATTCCATCCCACCATCTCTGAACAAAGAGTAACAAAGGGCAGAGAAATGTAACAAAATAATCTAGTGCTGAGCATGAGTGGTACCAGCTGGAAAGCATTCACAGTCCACGCCTGATTAAGCTCTGCCTTGCTGTCTCTCATAATGTGGACAGCTGAGGAATGTCCCCCGTTTAATGAATCTCAGACATATGACTTCCACTGCAGCAGCACTGGGGAGCTCCAGGAAAGGATGGGGACCTGTATGGCCAGATAATGCAAAACTCGGAGCGAGATGCTCTTGGGTAGTGCCTGATTATAAGACATCCAAGTATAGGGGCAGGACCTTTGAAGACTACAGCGGTCTCCAAACCCGCTGGTGATCTGCTGCCTTCTCGGATTTCGAAGCCCGTCTGCGTACCCAGACGCAGCGTGGCTGTGGGCCTGCGCTGATGGATCTGTGCTGGGTACCTCGCAGGGATGCGCTGCGCACACGGGGCTCAGCGGTGGTTGCTTGCTCAGTGCCAGGTTTGTCCTGGTAGGGAGCTCTGCGTTGCTCTTGTCTTCCACAAGTGCTTCTCACACTAGTTAAAATTTAGGCTGAGCGTGCCCGTGTAACCTGCTCTCTGGAGTACGGGAATACCAGCAGTGTCAGCCAGTTCCTCTTCACCTGTGTCCCTCTTTGGGTAACATCATCACTTCCCAACTGTGGCATAGGGGAAAGAACACACAGTATCTACAATGTGGAAGCAATACAGAATAAAAGTGTGTTCTTTTCTTCAGAACAACTAGAAGCTTAAGAAAGAGAGTAGAGGTGGACGAAATAATGAAGATGATATGGATTTTGGTACATTTAACACGTGCTTAAGCTTGTGGTAGAGATGGTTTATTTGTTTAAACCTGGCTACTTTATCTTCTGTAACGATTGGTCATTCTGAACTGTGTAGATATGATTATCCTTTTTAGATCACTGTAATTACATGAAGGAGAAATTTAGAGTTATGTTTTCCTTTTCTTGACTATTAATTGTGTATCTCTACTGAGGTACACGGGGACAGATCCATTTCCTTCATGGCATGAGAGAGACATAAATTACAGGAAATTAAGGATTTTTTTTCCACCCTGTGCAGACAACCCTTTGTTATGTGTTTGTTCTTCATAGAAAACAGTCATTAATCTTATGCAATACAGTGGGGAATTCTACAATCAAGAAATCAAGAGCTCAGCCACGCTTTCTTTTTCATGTTTTTACAAGGCACAGAATATCCCATGGCAAAAGTAATCCTTAACAATAAAGAGAAGAGTTGAAAGTGGTAGTGCTGGAGTAGCAGTAGCTCCGTCGTTACTTTGAACTGTCTTGAGAAATTACAATTTATACCTACAAAAGAATGGGAAGATTTGGAAGAATGGTGCGATAATAAGAGATGGAGCCTGTATCTTACCAGGCTGCGGTGTTTAATGGGATCCTGGCTGGCAAACAAACTCATTTCCTTGCATAACACTGTTCATGGAAACGCACATGTCAGTATGGGTCACTGCTGTCGCCCTGCTTTCATTCAAACATCCATTCTAAACAATAACGAACATTTAAGAACTAGCAGAGTTGTTTTTAATTAGCTCGATCCCTCAGGCACAGCTATTTTGTGTATCTTAAATTCCCCAATTCTCTTAGTTTCTGTTCCAGCATTACCTTGATAGTATAAGTGGCAATGGCTTCAAACTGGAAGAGGGGAGATTTAGATTGGATATCAGGAAGAAATTTTTCACTCAGGGCGGTGAGCCCCTGGCGCAGGGTGCCCCGAGAAGCTGTGGCGGCCCCATCCCTGGAGGTGGTCAAGGCCGGGTTGGACGGGGCTTGGAGCAACCTGGGCTGGGGGGAGGTGTCCCTGCCCAGGGCAGGCGGTGGGACTGGACGATCTTCAAGGTCCCTTCCAACCTAAACCATTCTGTGATTCTATATGCTACCATTCATGAGGGCTTTATAATTTAGGTGATTTAATTTCTAAAAATGGATTTTAATTTAGAATATTAAATAAGTTTTAATTTAATCCCCTATAATGAGAATAACTGGTCATTTTTTCCGATTTGTTCATTTTCTGCGAGCATGTTACCTATGATAGTGCCTGGCCAGGCGATTTCTATGCCACTAACTCCTTGATGATTGAGTTGGTTATAGAT
>NW_028128932.1:0-114392 GCF_965231255.1 Vanellus vanellus | reverse complement strand
TGCTTTCCTGCGGACTCCATCCTCAAAAGCACCTTTTTTCGCTTTCGGCAACCTCCGGAGCAAAAAAGACAAACGTCCAGCTTTTGCTGCCACAGCAAAGGTGCCAGCGGGGAAAAGTAATGCTGGTTCCCACTGCCTCCTGGAACCCTTTCAAATGCCACAGACAATTTGGCCCTCTCTGCTTTCCTGCGGACTCCATCCTCAAAAGCACCTGTTTTCGCTTTCGGCAGCCTCCGGAGCAAAAAGGACAAACGTCCAGCTTTTGCTGCCACAGCAAAGGCGCCAGCGGGGAAAAGTAATGCTGGTTCTCACTGCCTCCTGGAACCCTTTCAAATGCCCCAGACAATTTGGCCCTCTCTGCTTTCCTGCGGACTCCATCCTCAAAAGAACCTATTTTCGCTTTCGGCGCCCTCCGGAGCAAAAAAGACAAACGTCCAGCTTTTGCTGCCACAGCAAAGGTGCCAGCGGGGAAAAGTAATGCTGGTTCTCACTTCCTCCTGGAACCCTTTCAAATGCCACAGACAATTTGGCCCTCTCTGCTTTCCTGCGGACTCCATCCTCAAAAGAACCTATTTTCGCTTTCGGCAGCCTCCGGAGCAAAAAAGACAAACGTCCAGCTTTTGCTGCCACAGCAAAGGTGCCAGCGGGGAAAAGTAATGCTCGTTCTCACTGCCTCCTGGAACCCTTTCAAATGCCACAGACAATTTGGCCCTCTCTGCTTTCCTGCGGACTCCATCCTCAAAAGCAGCTGTTTTCGCTTTCGGCAGCCTCCGGAGCAAAAAAGACAAACGTCCAGCTTTTGCTGCCACAGCAAAGGTGCCAGCGGGGAAAAGTAATGCTGGTTCTCACTGCCTCCTGGAACCCTTTCAAATGCCACAGACAATTTGGCCCTCTCTGCTTTCCTGCGGACTCCATCCTCAAAAGCACCTGTTTTCGCTTTCGGCAGCCTCCGGAGCAAAAAAGACAAACGTCCAGCTTTTGCTGCCACAGCAAAGGTGCCAGCGGGGAAAAGTAATGCTGGTTCTCACTGCCTCCTGGAACCCTTTCAAATGCCCCAGACAATTTGGCCCTCTCTGCTTTCCTGCGGACTCCATCGTCAAAAGCACCTGTTTTCGTTTTCGGCAGCCTCCGGAGCAAAAAAGACAAACGTCCAGCTTTTGCTGCCACAGCAAAGGTGCCAGCGGGGAAAAGTAATGCTGGTTCTCACTGCCTCCTGGAACCTCTTCAAATGCCACAGACAATTTGGCCCTCTCTGCTTTCCTGCGGACTCCATCCTCAAAAGCACCTTTTTTCGCTTTCGGCAACCTCCGGAGCAAAAAAGACAAACGTCCAGCTTTTGCTGCCACAGCAAAGGTGCCAGCGGGGAAAAGTAATGCTGGTTCTCACTGCCTCCTGGAACCCTTTCAAATGCCACAGACAATTTGGCCCTCTCTGCTTTCCTGCGGACTCCATCCTCAAAAGCACCTGTTTTCGCTTTCGGCAGCCTCCGGAGCAAAAAGGACAAACGTCCAGCTTTTGCTGCCACAGCAAAGGTGCCAGCGGGGAAAAGTAATGCTGGTTCTCACTGCCTCCTGGAACCCTTTCAAATGCCCCAGACAATTTGGCCCTCTCTGCTTTCCTGCGGACTCCATCCTCAAAAGAACCTATTTTCGCTTTCGGCAGCCTCCGGAGCAAAAAAGACAAACGTCCAGCTTTTGCTGCCACAGCAAAGGTGCCAGCGGGGAAAAGTAATGCTCGTTCTCACTGCCTCCTGGAACCTCTTCAAATGCCACAGACAATTTGGCCCTCTCTGCTTTCCTGCGGACTCCATCCTCAAAAGCAGCTGTTTTCGCTTTCGGCAGCCTCCGGAGCAAAAAAGACAAACGTCCAGCTTTTGCTGCCACAGCAAAGGTGCCAGCGGGGAAAAGGAATGCTGGTTCTCACTGCCTCCTGGAACCCTTTCAAATGCCACAGACAATTTGGCCCTCTCTGCTTTCCTGTGGACTCCATCGTCAAAAGCAGCTGTTTTCGCTTTCGGCAGCCTCCGGAGCAAAAAAGACAAACGTCCAGCTTTTGCTGCCACAGCAAAGGTGCCAGCGGGGAAAAGGAATGCTGGTTCTCACTGCCTCCTGGAACCCTTTCAAATGCCACAGACAATTTGGCCCTCTCTGCTTTCCTGTGGACTCCATCCTCAAAAGCACCTGTTTTCGCTTTCGGCAGCCTCCGGAGCAAAAAAGACAAACGTCCAGCTTTTGCTGCCACAGCAAAGGTGCCAGCGGGGAAAAGTAATGCTGGTTCTCACTGCCTCCTGGAACCCTTTCAAATGCCACAGACAATTTGGCCCTCTCTGCTTTCCTGCGGACTCCATCGTCAAAAGCACCTGTTTTCGTTTTCGGCAGCCTCCGGAGCAAAAAAGACAAACGTCCAGCTTTTGCTGCCACAGCAAAGGTGCCAGCGGGGAAAAGTAATGCTGGTTCTCACTGCCTCCTGGAACCTCTTCAAATGCCTCAGACAATTTGGCCCTCTCTGCTTTCCTGCGGACTCCATCCTCAAAAGCAGCTGTTTTCGCTTTCGGCAGCCTCCGGAGCAAAAAAGACAAACGTCCAGCTTTTGCTGCCACAGCAAAGGTGCCAGCGGGGAAAAGTAATGCTGGTTCTCACTGCCTCCTGGAACCCTTTCAAATGCCACAGACAATTTGGCCCTCTCTGCTTTCCTGCGGACTCCATCGTCAAAAGCACCTGTTTTCGTTTTCGGCAGCCTCCGGAGCAAAAAAGACAAACGTCCAGCTTTTGCTGCCACAGCAAAGGTGCCAGCGGGGAAAAGTAATGCTGGTTCTCACTGCCTCCTGGAACCTCTTCAAATGCCACAGACAATTTGGCCCTCTCTGCTTTCCTGCGGACTCCATCCTCAAAAGCACCTGTTTTCGCTTTCGGCAACCTCCGGAGCAAAAAAGACAAACGTCCAGCTTTTGCTGCCACAGCAAAGGTGCCAGCGGGGAAAAGTAATGCTGGTTCTCACTGCCTCCTGGAACCCTTTCAAATGCCACAGACAATTTGGCCCTCTCTGCTTTCCTGCGGACTCCATCCTCAAAAGCACCTGTTTTCGCTTTCGGCAGCCTCCGGAGCAAAAAGGACAAACGTCCAGCTTTTGCTGCCACAGCAAAGGTGCCAGCGGGGAAAAGTAATGCTGGTTCTCACTGCCTCCTGGAACCCTTTCAAATGCCCCAGACAATTTGGCCCTCTCTGCTTTCCTGCGGACTCCATCCTCAAAAGAACCTATTTTCGCTTTCGGCGCACTCCGGAGCAAAAAAGACAAACGTCCAGCTTTTGCTGCCACAGCAAAGGTGCCAGCGGGGAAAAGTAATGCTGGTTCTCACTGCCTCCTGGAACCCTTTCAAATGCCACAGACAATTTGGCCCTCTCTGCTTTCCTGCGGACTCCATCCTCAAAAGAACCTATTTTCGCTTTCGGCAGCCTCCGGAGCAAAAAAGACAAACGTCCAGCTTTTGCTGCCACAGCAAAGGTGCCAGCGGGGAAAAGTAATGCTCGTTCTCACTGCCTCCTGGAACCCTTTCAAATGCCCCAGACAATTTGGCCCTCTCTGCTTTCCTGCGGACTCCATCCTCAAAAGAACCTATTTTTGCTTTCGGCGTCCTCCGGAGCAAAAAAGACAAACGTCCAGCTTTTGCTGCCACAGCAAAGGTACCAGCGGGGAAAAGTAATGCTGGTTCTCACTGCCTCCTGGAACCTCTTCAAATGCCACAGACAATTTGGCCCTCTCTGCTTTCCTGCGGACTCCATCCTCAAAAGCACCTGTTTTCGCTTTCGGCAGCCTCCGGAGCAAAAAAGACAAACGTCCAGCTTTTGCTGCCACAGCAAAGGTGCCAGCGGGGAAAAGTAATGCTGGTTCTCACTGCCTCCTGGAACCCTTTCAAATGCCACAGACAATTTGGCCCTCTCTGCTTTCCTGTGGACTCCATCGTCAAAAGCACCTGTTTTCGCTTTCGGCAGCCTCCGGAGCAAAAAAGACAAACGTCCAGCTTTTGCTGCCACAGCAAAGGTGCCAGCGGGGAAAAGTAATGCTGGTTCTCACTGCCTCCTGGAACCTCTTCAAATGCAACAGACAATTTGGCCCTCTCTGCTTTCCTGCGGACTCCATCCTCAAAAGCACCTTTTTTCGCTTTCGGCAGCCTCCGGAGCAAAAAAGACAAACGTCCAGCTTTTGCTGCCGCAGCAAAGGTGCCAGCGGGGAAAAGTAATGCTGGTTCTCACTGCCTCCTGGAACCCTTTCAAATGCCACAGACAATTTGGCCCTCTCTGCTTTCCTGCGGACTCCATCCTCAAAAGCAGCTGTTTTCGCTTTCGGCAGCCTCCGGAGCAAAAAAGACAAACGTCCAGCTTTTGCTGCCACAGCAAAGGTGCCAGCGGGGAAAAGTAATGCTGGTTCTCACTGCCTCCTGGAACCCTTTCAAATGCCACAGACAATTTGGCCCTCTCTGCTTTCCTGCGGACTCCATCCTCAAAAGAACCTATTTTCGCTTTCGGCGCCCTCCGGAGCAAAAAAGACAAACGTCCAGCTTTTG
Source organism: Vanellus vanellus (assembly GCF_965231255.1). NCBI lineage: Eukaryota > Metazoa > Chordata > Aves > Charadriiformes > Charadriidae > Vanellus > Vanellus vanellus. The sequence continues at coordinate 109,831 of NW_028128932.1, read as the reverse complement.
CTGCCACAGCAAAGGTGCCAGCGGGGAAAAGTAATGCTGGTTCTCACTGCCTCCTGGAACCTCTTCAAATGCCACAGACAATTTGGCCCTCTCTGCTTTCCTGCGGACTCCATCCTCAAAAGCAGCTGTTTTCGCTTTCGGCAGCCTCCGGAGCAAAAAAGACAAACGTCCAGCTTTTGCTGCCACAGCAAAGGTGCCAGCGGGGAAAAGTAATGCTGGTTCTCACTGCCTCCTGGAACCCTTTCAAATGCCACAGACAATTTGGCCCTCTCTGCTTTCCTGCGGACTCCATCGTCAAAAGCACCTGTTTTCGTTTTCGGCAGCCTCCGGAGCAAAAAAGACAAACGTCCAGCTTTTGCTGCCACAGCAAAGGTGCCAGCGGGGAAAAGTAATGCTGGTTCTCACTGCCTCCTGGAACCTCTTCAAATGCCACAGACAATTTGGCCCTCTCTGCTTTCCTGCGGACTCCATCCTCAAAAGCACCTTTTTTCGCTTTCGGCAACCTCCGGAGCAAAGAAGACAAACGTCCAGCTTTTGCTGCCACAGCAAAGGTGCCAGCGGGGAAAAGTAATGCTGGTTCTCACTGCCTCCTGGAACCCTTTCAAATGCCACAGACAATTTGGCCCTCTCTGCTTTCCTGCGGACTCCATCCTCAAAAGCACCTGTTTTCGCTTTCGGCAGCCTCCGGAGCAAAAAGGACAAACGTCCAGCTTTTGCTGCCACAGCAAAGGTGCCAGCGGGGAAAAGTAATGCTGGTTCTCACTGCCTCCTGGAACCCTTTCAAATGCCACAGACAATTTGGCCCTCTCTGCTTTCCTGCGGACTCCATCCTCAAAAGAACCTATTTTCGCTTTCGGCGCACTCCGGAGCAAAAAAGACAAACGTCCAGCTTTTGCTGCCACAGCAAAGGTGCCAGCGGGGAAAAGTAATGCTGGTTCTCACTGCCTCCTGGAACCCTTTCAAATGCCACAGACAATTTGGCCCTCTCTGCTTTCCTGCGGACTCCATCCTCAAAAGAACCTATTTTCGCTTTCGGCAGCCTCCGGAGCAAAAAAGACAAACGTCCAGCTTTTGCTGCCACAGCAAAGGTGCCAGCGGGGAAAAGTAATGCTCGTTCTCACTGCCTCCTGGAACCCTTTCAAATGCCCCAGACAATTTGGCCCTCTCTGCTTTCCTGCGGACTCCATCCTCAAAAGAACCTATTTTTGCTTTCGGCGTCCTCCGGAGCAAAAAAGACAAACGTCCAGCTTTTGCTGCCACAGCAAAGGTACCAGCGGGGAAAAGTAATGCTGGTTCTCACTGCCTCCTGGAACCTCTTCAAATGCCACAGACAATTTGGCCCTCTCTGCTTTCCTGCGGACTCCATCCTCAAAAGCAGCTGTTTTCGCTTTCGGCAGCCTCCGGAGCAAAAAAGACAAACGTCCAGCTTTTGCTGCCACAGCAAAGGTGCCAGCGGGGAAAAGTAATGCTGGTTCTCACTGCCTCCTGGAACCCTTTCAAATGCCACAGACAATTTGGCCCTCTCTGCTTTCCTGTGGACTCCATCGTCAAAAGCACCTGTTTTCGCTTTCGGCAGCCTCCGGAGCAAAAAAGACAAACGTCCAGCTTTTGCTGCCACAGCAAAGGTGCCAGCGGGGAAAAGTAATGCTGGTTCTCACTGCCTCCTGGAACCTCTTCAAATGCAACAGACAATTTGGCCCTCTCTGCTTTCCTGCGGACTCCATCCTCAAAAGCAGCTGTTTTCGCTTTCGGCAGCCTCCGGAGCAAAAAAGACAAACGTCCAGCTTTTGCTGCCGCAGCAAAGGTGCCAGCGGGGAAAAGTAATGCTGGTTCTCACTGCCTCCTGGAACCCTTTCAAATGCCACAGACAATTTGGCCCTCTCTGCTTTCCTGCGGACTCCATCCTCAAAAGCAGCTGTTTTCGCTTTCGGCAGCCTCCGGAGCAAAAAAGACAAACGTCCAGCTTTTGCTGCCACAGCAAAGGTGCCAGCGGGGAAAAGTAATGCTGGTTCTCACTGCCTCCTGGAACCCTTTCAAATGCCACAGACAATTTGGCCCTCTCTGCTTTCCTGCGGACTCCATCCTCAAAAGCAGCTGTTTTCGCTTTCGGCAGCCTCCGGAGCAAAAAAGACAAACGTCCAGCTTTTGCTGCCACAGCAAAGGTGCCAGCGGGGAAAAGTAATGCTGGTTCTCACTGCCTCCTGGAACCCTTTCAAATGTCACAGACAATTTGGCCCTCTCTGCTTTCCTGCGGACTCCATCCTCAAAAGCACCTGTTTTCGCTTTCGGCAGCCTCCGGAGCAAAAAAGACAAACGTCCAGATTTTGCTGCCACAGCAAAGGTGCCAGTGGGGAAAAGTAATGCTGGTTCTCACTGCCTCCTGGAACCCTTTCAAATGCCACAGACAATTTGGCCCTCTCTGCTTTCCTGCGGACTCCATCCTCAAAAGCAGCTGTTTTCGCTTTCGGCAGCCTCCGGAGCAAAAAAGACAAACGTCCAGCTTTTGCTGCCACAGCAAAGGTGCCAGCGGGGAAAAGTAATGCTGGTTCTCACTGCCTCCTGGAACCTCTTCAAATGCAACAGACAATTTGGCCCTCTCTGCTTTCCTGCGGACTCCATCCTCAAAAGCACCTTTTTTCGCTTTCGGCAGCCTCCGGAGCAAAAAAGACAAACGTCCAGCTTTTGCTGCCGCAGCAAAGGTGCCAGCGGGGAAAAGTAATGCTGGTTCTCACTGCCTCCTGGAACCCTTTCAAATGCCACAGACAATTTGGCCCTCTCTGCTTTCCTGCGGACTCCATCCTCAAAAGCAGCTGTTTTCGCTTTCGGCAGCCTCCGGAGCAAAAAAGACAAACGTCCAGCTTTTGCTGCCACAGCAAAGGTGCCAGCGGGGAAAAGTAATGCTGGTTCTCACTGCCTCCTGGAACCCTTTCAAATGCCACAGACAATTTGGCCCTCTCTGCTTTCCTGCGGACTCCATCCTCAAAAGAACCTATTTTCGCTTTCGGCGCCCTCCGGAGCAAAAAAGACAAACGTCCAGCTTTTGCTGCCACAGCAAAGGTGCCAGCGGGGAAAAGTAATGCTGGTTCTCACTGCCTCCTGGAACCTCTTCAAATGCCACAGACAATTTGGCCCTCTCTGCTTTCCTGCGGACTCCATCATCAAAAGCAGCTGTTTTCGCTTTCGGCAGCCTCCGGAGCAAAAAAGACAAACGTCCAGCTTTTGCTGCCACAGCAAAGGTGCCAGCGGGGAAAAGTAATGCTGGTTCTCACTGCCTCCTGGAACCCTTTCAAATGTCACAGACAATTTGGCCCTCTCTGCTTTCCTGCGGACTCCATCCTCAAAAGCACCTGTTTTCGCTTTCGGCAGCCTCCGGAGCAAAAAAGACAAACGTCCAGATTTTGCTGCCACAGCAAAGGTGCCAGTGGGGAAAAGTAATGCTGGTTCTCACTGCCTCCTGGAACCCTATCAAATGCCACAGACAATTTGGCCCTCTCTGCTTTCCTGCGGTCTGTATCCTCAAAAGCGCCTTTTTTCACTTTCGGCGCCCTCTGGTGGTAAAAAGACAAACGTCCAGCTTTTGCTGCTGCAGCAAAGGTGCCAGCGTGGAAAAGTAGTGCTGGTCCTCACTGCCTCCTGGAACCTCTTTAAATGCCAAAGACAATTTGGCCCTCTCTGCTTTCCTGCGGACTCCATCATCAAAAGCACCTGTTTTCGCTTTCGGCAGCCTCCGGAGCAAAAAAGACAAACGTCCAGCTTTTGCTGCCACAGCAAAGGTGCCAGCGGGGAAAAGTAATGCTGGTTCTCACTGCCTCCTGGAACCCTTTCAAATGCCAAAGACAATTTGGCCCTCTCTGCTTTGCTGCGGACTCCATCCTCAAAAGCAGCTGTTTTCGCTTTCGGCAGCCTCCGGAGCAAAAAAGACAAACGTCCAGCTTTTGCTGCCACAGCAAAGGTGCCAGCGGGGAAAAGTAATGCTGGTTCTCACTGCCTCCTGGAACCCTTTCAAATGCCACAGACAATTTGGCCCTCTCTGCTTTCCTGCGGACTCCATCCTCAAAAGAACCTATTTTCTCTTTCGGCGCCCTCCGGAGCAAAAAAGACAAACGTCCAGCTTTTGCTGCCACAGCAAAGGTACCAGCGGGGAAAAGTAATGCTGGTTCTCACTGCCTCCTGGAACCCTTTCAAATGCCACAGACAATTTGGCCCTCTCTGCTTTCCTGCGGACTCCATCCTCAAAAGCACCTGTTTTCGCTTTCGGCAGCCTCCGGAGCAAAAAAGACAAACGTCCAGCTTTTGCTGCCACAGCAAAGGTGCCAGCGGGGAAAAGTAATGCTGGTTCTCACTGCCTCCTGGAACCCTTTCAAATGCCACAGACAATTTGGCCCTCTCTGCTTTCCGGCGGACTCCATCCTCAAAAGCACCTGTTTTCGCTTTCGGCAGCCTCCGGAGCAAAAAAGACAAACGTCCAGCTTTTGCTGCCACAGCAAAGGTGCCAGCGGGGAAAAGTAATGCTGGTTCTCACTGCCTCCTGGAACCCTTTCAAATGTCACAGACAATTTGGCCCTCTCTGCTTTCCTGCGGACTCCATCCTCAAAAGCACCTGTTTTCGCTTTCGGCAGCCTCCGGAGCAAAAAAAAAAACGTCCAGATTTTGCTGCCACAGCAAAGGTGCCAGCGGGGAAAAGTAATGCTGGTTCTCACTGCCTCCTGGAACCCTTTCAAATGCCACAGACAATTTGGCCCTCTCTGCTTTCCTGCGGACTCTATCCTCAAAAGCGCCTTTTTTCACTTTCGGCGCCCTCTGGTGGTAAAAAGACAAACGTCCAGCTTTTGCTGCCGCAGGAAAGGTGCCAGCGGGGAAAAGTAATGCTGGTTCTCACTGCCTCCTGGAACCTCTTTAAATGCCAAAGACAATTTGGCCCTCTCTGCTTTCCTGCAGACTCCATCCTCAAAAGCACCTGTTTTCGCTTTCGGCAGCCTCCGGAGCAAAAAAGACAAACGTCCAGCTTTTGCTGCCACAGCAAAGGTGCCAGCGGGGAAAAGTAATGCTGGTTCTCACTGCCTCCTGGAACCCTTTCAAATGCCCCAGACAATTTGGCCCTCTCTGCTTTCCTGCGGACTCCATCCTCAAAAGAACCTATTTTCGCTTTCGGCAGCCTCCGGAGCAAAAAAGACAAACGTCCAGCTTTTGCTGCCACAGCAAAGGTGCCAGCGGGGAAAAGTAATGCTGGTTCTCACTGCCTCCTGGAACCCTTTCAAATGCCCCAGACAATTTGGCCCTCTCTGCTTTCCTGCGGACTCTATCCTCAAAAGCGCCTTTTTTCTACTTTCGGCGCCATCCGGTGGTAAAAAGACAAACGTCCAGCTTTTGCTGCCGCAGCAAAGGTGCCAGCGGGGAAAAGTAATGCTGGTCCTCACTGCCTCCTGGAACCTCTTTAAATGCCAAAGACAATTTGGCCCTCTCTGCTTTCCTGCGGACTCCATCCTCAAAAGCACCTGTTTTCGCTTTCGGCAGCCTCCGGAGCAAAAAAGACAAACGTCCAGCTTTTGCTGCCACAGCAAAGTGCCAGCGGGGAAAAGTAATGCTGGTTCTCACTGCCTCCTGGAACCCTTTCAAATGCCACAGACAATTTGGCCCTCTCTGCTTTCCTGCGGACTCCATCCTCAAAAGCACCTGTTTTCGCTTTCGGCAACCTCAGGAGCAAAAAAGACAAACGTCCAGCTTTTGCTGCCGCAGCAAAGGTGCCAGCGGGAAAAAGTAATGCTAGTCCTCACTGCCTCCTGGAACTCCTTCAAATGCCAAAGACAATTTGGCCCTCTCTGCTTTCCTGCGGACTCCATCATCAAAAGCACCTGTTTTCGCTTTCGGCAGCCTCCGGAGCAAAAAAGACAAACGTCCAGCTTTTGCTGCCACAGCAAAGGTACCAGCGGGGAAAAGTAATGCTGGTTCTCACTGCCTCCTGGAACCCTTTCAAATGCCACAGACAATTTGGCCCTCTCTGCTTTCCTGCGGACTCCATCCTCAAAAGCACCTATTTTCGCTTTCGGCAACCTCCGGAGCAAAAAAGACAAACGTCCAGCTTTTGCTTCCACAGCAAAGGTGCCAGCGGGGAAAAGTAATTCTGGTTCTCACTGCCTCCTGGAACCCTTTCAAATGCCACAGACAATTTGGCCCTCTCTGCTTTCCTGCGGACTCCATCCTCAAAAGAACCTGTTTTCGCTTTCGGCAGCCTCCGGAGCAAAAAAGACAAACGTCCAGCTTTTGCTGCCACAGCAAAGGTACCAGCGGGGAAAAGTAATGCTGGTTCTCACTGCCTCCTGGAACTCCTTCAAATGCCACGGACAATTTGGCTCTCTCTGCTTTCCTGCGGACTCCATCCTCAAAAGCACCTGTTTTCGCTTTCGGCAACCTCCGGAGCAAAAAAGACAAACGTCCAGCTTTTGCAGCCACAGCAAAGGTACCAGCGGGGAAAAGTAATGCTGGTTCTCACTGCCTCCTGGAACCCTTTCAAATGCCACAGACAATTTGGCCCTCTCTGCTTTCCTGCGGACTCCATCCTCAAAAGCACCTGTTTTCGCTTTCGGCAGCCTCCGGAGCAAATAAGACAAACGTCCAGCTTTTGCTGCCACAGCAAAGGTGCCAGCGGGGAAAAGTAATGCTGGTTCTCACTGCCTCCTGGAACTCCTTCAAGTGCCACGGACAATTTGTCCCTCTCTGCTTTCCTGCGGACTCCATCCTCAAAAGCAGCTGTTTTCGCTTTCGGCAGCCTCCGGAGCAAAAAAGACAAACGTCCAGCTTTTGCTGCCACAGCAAAGGTGCCAGCGGGGAAAAGTAATGCTGGTTCTCACTGCCTCCTGGAACCCTTTCAAATGCCCCAGACAATTTGTCCCTCTCTGCTTTCCTGCGGACTCCGTCCTCAAAAGCACCTGTTTTCGCTTTTGGCAACCTCCGGAGCAAAAAAGACAAACGTCCAGCTTTTGCTGCCACAGCAAAGGTGCCAGCGGGGAAAAGTAATGCTGGTTCTCACTGCCTCCTGGAACCCTTTCAAATGCCACAGACAATTTGGCCCTCTCTGCTTTCCTGCGGACTCCATCCTCAAAAGCACCTTTTTTCACTTTCGGCGCCCTCCGGTGGTAAAAAGACAAACGTCCAGCTTTTGCTGCCACAGCAAAGGTACCAGCGGGGAAAAGTAATGCTGGTTCTCACTGCCTCCTGGAACCCTTTCAAATGCCACAGACAATTTGGCCCTCTCTGCTTTCCTGTGGACTCCATCCTCAAAAGCACCTGTTTTCGCTTTCGGCAGCCTCCGGAGCAAAAAAGACAAACGTCCAGCTTTTGCTGCCACAGCAAAGGTGCCAGCGGGGAAAAGTAATGCTGGTTCTCACTGCCTCCTAGAACCTCTTCAAATGCCTCAGACAATTTGGCCCTCTCTGCTTTCCTGCGGACTCCATCCTCAAAAGCAGCTGTTTTCGCTTTCGGCAGCCTCCGGAGCAAAAAAGACAAACGTCCAGCTTTTGCTGCCACAGCAAAGGTGCCAGCGGGGAAAAGTAATGCTGGTTCTCACTGCCTCCTGGAACCTCTTCAAATGCCTCAGACAATTTGGCCCTCTCTGCTTTCCTGCGGACTCCATCCTCAAAAGCAGCTGTTTTCGCTTTCGGTAGCCTCCGGAGCAAAAAAGGCAAACGTCCAGCTTTTGCTGCCACAGCAAAGGTGCCAGCGGGGAAAAGTAATGCTGGTTCTCACTGCCTCCTGGAACCTCTTCAAATGCCTCAGACAATTTGGCCCTCTCTGCTTTCCTGCGGACTCCATCCTCAAAAGCACCTTTTTTCGCTTTCGGCAACCTCCGGAGCAAATAAGACAAACGTCCAGCTTTTGCTGCCACAGCAAAGGTGCCAGCGGGGAAAAGTAATGCTGGTTCTCACTGCCTCCTGGAACTCCTTCAAGTGCCACGGACAATTTGTCCCTCTCTGCTTTCCTGCGGACTCCATCCTCAAAAGCAGCTGTTTTCGCTTTCGGCAGCCTCCGGAGCAAAAAAGACAAACGTCCAGCTTTTGCTGCCACAGCAAAGGTGCCAGCGGGGAAAAGTGATGCTGGTTCTCACTGCCTCCTGGAACCCTTTCAAATGCCACAGACAATTTGGCCCTCTCTGCTTTCCTGCGGACTCCATCCTCAAAAGCACCTTTTTTCACTTTCGGCGCCCTCCGGTGGTAAAAAGACAAACGTCCAGCTTTTGCTGCCGCAGCAAAGGTGCCAGCGGGGAAAAGTAATGCTGGTCCTCACTGCCTCCTGGTACCTCTTTAAATGCCAAAGACAATTTGGCCCTCTCTGCTTTCCTGCGGACTCCATCCTCAAAAGCACCTGTTTTCGCTTTCGGCAGCCTCCGGAGCAAAAAAGACAAACGTCCAGCTTTTGCTGCCACAGCAAAGGTGCCAGCGGGGAAAAGGAATGCTGGTTCTCACTGCCTCCTGGAACCCTTTCAAATGCCACAGACAATTTGGCCCTCTCTGCTTTCCTGTGGACTCCATCCTCAAAAGCACCTGTTTTCGCTTTCGGCAGCCTCCGGAGCAAAAAAGACAAACGTCCAGCTTTTGCTGCCACAGCAAAGGTGCCAGCGGGGAAAAGTAATGCTGGTTCTCACTGCCTCCTAGAACCTCTTCAAATGCCTCAGACAATTTGGCCCTCTCTGCTTTCCTGCGGACTCCATCCTCAAAAGCACCTGTTTTCGCTTTCGGCAGCCTCCGGAGCAAAAAAGACAAACGTCCAGCTTTTGCTGCCACAGCAAAGTGCCAGCGGGGAAAAGTAATGCTGGTTCTCACTGCCTCCTGGAACCCTTTCAAATGCCACAGACAATTTGGCCCTCTCTGCTTTCCTGCGGACTCCATCCTCAAAAGCACCTGTTTTCGCTTTCGGCAACCTCCGGAGCAAAAAAGACAAACGTCCAGCTTTTGCTGCCGCAGCAAAGGTGCCAGCGGGAAAAAGTAATGCTAGTCCTCACTGCCTCCTGGAACTCCTTCAAATGCCAAAGACAATTTGGCCCTCTCTGCTTTCCTGCGGACTCCATCATCAAAAGCACCTGTTTTCGCTTTCGGCAGCCTCCGGAGCAAAAAAGACAAACGTCCAGCTTTTGCTGCCACAGCAAAGGTACCAGCGGGGAAAAGTAATGCTGGTTCTCACTGCCTCCTGGAACCCTTTCAAATGCCACAGACAATTTGGCCCTCTCTGCTTTCCTGCGGACTCCATCCTCAAAAGCACCTATTTTCGCTTTCGGCAACCTCCGGAGCAAAAAAGACAAACGTCCAGCTTTTGCTTCCACAGCAAAGGTGCCAGCGGGGAAAAGTAATTCTGGTTCTCACTGCCTCCTGGAACCCTTTCAAATGCCACAGACAATTTGGCCCTCTCTGCTTTCCTGCGGACTCCATCCTCAAAAGAACCTGTTTTCGCTTTCGGCAGCCTCCGGAGCAAAAAAGACAAACGTCCAGCTTTTGCTGCCACAGCAAAGGTACCAGCGGGGAAAAGTAATGCTGGTTCTCACTGCCTCCTGGAACTCCTTCAAATGCCACGGACAATTTGGCTCTCTCTGCTTTCCTGCGGACTCCATCCTCAAAAGCACCTGTTTTCGCTTTCGGCAACCTCCGGAGCAAAAAAGACAAACGTCCAGCTTTTGCAGCCACAGCAAAGGTACCAGCGGGGAAAAGTAATGCTGGTTCTCACTGCCTCCTGGAACCCTTTCAAATGCCACAGACAATTTGGCCCTCTCTGCTTTCCTGCGGACTCCATCCTCAAAAGCACCTGTTTTCGCTTTCGGCAACCTCCGGAGCAAATAAGACAAACGTCCAGCTTTTGCTGCCACAGCAAAGGTGCCAGCGGGGAAAAGTAATGCTGGTTCTCACTGCCTCCTGGAACTCCTTCAAATGCCACGGACAATTTGGCTCTCTCTGCTTTCCTGCGGACTCCATCCTCAAAAGCACCTGTTTTCGCTTTCGGCAACCTCCGGAGCAAATAAGACAAACGTCCAGCTTTTGCTGCCACAGCAAAGGTGCCAGCGGGGAAAAGTAATGCTGGTTCTCACTGCCTCCTGGAACTCCTTCAAGTGCCACGGACAATTTGTCCCTCTCTGCTTTCCTGCGGACTCCATCCTCAAAAGCAGCTGTTTTCGCTTTCGGCAGCCTCCGGAGCAAAAAAGACAAACGTCCAGCTTTTGCTGCCACAGCAAAGGTGCCAGCGGGGAAAAGTAATGCTGGTTCTCACTGCCTCCTGGAACCCTTTCAAATGCCACAGACAATTTGTCCCTCTCTGCTTTCCTGCGGACTCCGTCCTCAAAAGCACCTGTTTTCGCTTTTGGCAACCTCCGGAGCAAAAAAGACAAACGTCCAGCTTTTGCTGCCACAGCAAAGGTGCCAGCGGGGAAAAGTAATGCTGGTTCTCACTGCCTCCTGGAACCCTTTCAAATGCCACAGACAATTTGGCCCTCTCTGCTTTCCTGCGGACTCCATCCTCAAAAGCACCTTTTTTCACTTTCGGCGCCCTCCGGTGGTAAAAAGACAAACGTCCAGCTTTTGCTGCCACAACAAAGGTGCCAGCGGGGAAAAGTAATGCTGGTTCTCACTGCCTCCTGGAACCCTTTCAAATGCCACAGACAATTTGGCCCTCTCTGCTTTCCTGTGGACTCCATCCTCAAAAGCACCTGTTTTCGCTTTCGGCAGCCTCCGGAGCAAAAAAGACAAACGTCCAGCTTTTGCTGCCACAGCAAAGGTGCCAGCGGGGAAAAGTAATGCTGGTTCTCACTGCCTCCTAGAACCTCTTCAAATGCCTCAGACAATTTGGCCCTCTCTGCTTTCCTGCGGACTCCATCCTCAAAAGCAGCTGTTTTCGCTTTCGGCAGCCTCCGGAGCAAAAAAGACAAACGTCCAGCTTTTGCTGCCACAGCAAAGGTGCCAGCGGGGAAAAGTAATGCTGGTTCTCACTGCCTCCTGGAACCTCTTCAAATGCCTCAGACAATTTGGCCCTCTCTGCTTTCCTGCGGACTCCATCCTCAAAAGCAGCTGTTTTCGCTTTCGGTAGCCTCCGGAGCAAAAAAGGCAAACGTCCAGCTTTTGCTGCCACAGCAAAGGTGCCAGCGGGGAAAAGTAATGCTGGTTCTCACTGCCTCCTGGAACCTCTTCAAATGCCTCAGACAATTTGGCCCTCTCTGCTTTCCTGCGGACTCCATCCTCAAAAGCACCTTTTTTCGCTTTCGGCAACCTCCGGAGCAAATAAGACAAACGTCCAGCTTTTGCTGCCACAGCAAAGGTGCCAGCGGGGAAAAGTGATGCTGGTTCTCACTGCCTCCTGGAACCCTTTCAAATGCCACAGACAATTTGGCCCTCTCTGCTTTCCTGCGGACTCCATCCTCAAAAGCACCTTTTTTCACTTTCGGCGCCCTCCGGTGGTAAAAAGACAAACGTCCAGCTTTTGCTGCCGCAGCAAAGGTGCCAGCGGGGAAAAGTAATGCTGGTCCTCACTGCCTCCTGGTACCTCTTTAAATGCCAAAGACAATTTGGCCCTCTCTGCTTTCCTGCGGACTCCATCCTCAAAAGCACCTGTTTTCGCTTTCGGCAGCCTCCGGAGCAAAAAAGACAAACGTCCAGCTTTTGCTGCCACAGCAAAGGTGCCAGCGGGGAAAAGGAATGCTGGTTCTCACTGCCTCCTGGAACCCTTTCAAATGCCACAGACAATTTGGCCCTCTCTGCTTTCCTGTGGACTCCATCCTCAAAAGCACCTGTTTTCGCTTTCGGCAGCCTCCGGAGCAAAAAAGACAAACGTCCAGCTTTTGCTGCCACAGCAAAGGTGCCAGCGGGGAAAAGTAATGCTGGTTCTCACTGCCTCCTAGAACCTCTTCAAATGCCTCAGACAATTTGGCCCTCTCTGCTTTCCTGCGGACTCCATCCTCAAAAGCACCTGTTTTCGCTTTCGGCAGCCTCCGGAGCAAAAAAGACAAACGTCCAGCTTTTGCTGCCACAGCAAAGGTGCCAGCGGGGAAAAGTAATGCTGGTTCTCACTGCCTCCTGGAACCTCTTCAAATGCCTCAGACAATTTGGCCCTCTCTGCTTTCCTGCGGACTCCATCCTCAAAAGCAGCTGTTTTCGCTTTCGGCAGCCTCCGGAGCAAAAAAGACAAACGTCCAGCTTTTGCTGCCACAGCAAAGGTGCCAGCGGGGAAAAGTAATGCTGGTTCTCACTGCCTCCTGGAACCCTTTCAAATGCCACAGACAATTTGGCCCTCTCTGCTTTCCTGTGGACTCCATCCTCAAAAGCAGCTGTTTTCGCTTTCGGCAGCCTCCGGAGCAAAAAAGACAAACGTCCAGCTTTTGCTGCCACAGCAAAGGTGCCAGCGGGGAAAAGTAATGCTGGTTCTCACTGCCTCCTGGAACCTCTTCAAATGCCTCAGACAATTTGGCCCTCTCTGCTTTCCTGCGGACTCCATCCTCAAAAGCAGCTGTTTTCGCTTTCGGCAGCCTCCGGAGCAAAAAAGACAAACGTCCAGCTTTTGCTGCCACAGCAAAGGTGCCAGCGGGGAAAAGTAATGCTGGTTCTCACTGCCTCCTGGAACCTCTTCAAATGCCTCAGACAATTTGGCCCTCTCTGCTTTCCTGCGGACTCCATCCTCAAAAGCACCTTTTTTCGCTTTCGGCAACCTCCGGAGCAAAAAAGACAAACGTCCAGCTTTTGCTGCCACAGCAAAGGTGCCAGCGGGGAAAAGTAATGCTGGTTCTCACTGCCTCCTGGAACCCTTTCAAATGCCACAGACAATTTGGCCCTCTCTGCTTTCCTGCGGACTCCATCCTCAAAAGAACCTATTTTTGCTTTCGGCGCCCTCCGGAGCAAAAAAGACAAACGTCCAGCTTTTGCTGCCACAGCAAAGGTACCAGCGGGGAAAAGTAATGCTGGTTCTCACTGCCTCCTGGAACCTCTTCAAATGCCACAGACAATTTGGCCCTCTCTGCTTTCCTGCGGACTCCATCCTCAAAAGCAGCTGTTTTCGCTTTCGGCAGCCTCCGGAGCAAAAAAGACAAACGTCCAGCTTTTGCTGCCACAGCAAAGGTGCCAGCGGGGAAAAGTAATGCTGGTTCTCACTGCCTCCTGGAACCCTTTCAAATGCCACAGACAATTTGGCCCTCTCTGCTTTCCTGTGGACTCCATCCTCAAAAGCACCTATTATCGCTTTCGGCGCCCTCCGGAGCAAAAAAGACAAACGTCCAGCTTTTGCTGCCACAGCAAAGGTGCCAGCGGGGAAAAGTAATGCTGGTTCTCACTGCCTCCTGGAACCTCTTCAAATGCCACAGACAATTTGGCCCTCTCTGCTTTCCTGCGGACTCCATCCTCAAAAGCACCTGTTTTCGCTTTCGGCAGCCTCCGGAGCAAAAAAGACAAACGTCCAGCTTTTGCTGCCACAGCAAAGGTGCCAGCGGGGAAAAGTAATGCTGGTTCTCACTGCCTCCTGGAACCTCTTCAAATGCCTCAGACAATTTGGCCCTCTCTGCTTTCCTGCGGACTCCATCCTCAAAAGCAGCTGTTTTCGCTTTCGGCAGCCTCCGGAGCAAAAAAGACAAACGTCCAGCTTTTGCTGCCACAGCAAAGGTGCCAGCGGGGAAAAGTAATGCTGGTTCTCACTGCCTCCTGGAACCCTTTCAAATGCCACAGACAATTTGGCCCTCTCTGCTTTCCTGTGGACTCCATCCTCAAAAGCACCTATTTTCGCTTTCGGCGCCCTCCGGAGCAAAAAAGACAAACGTCCAGCTTTTGCTGCCACAGCAAAGGTGCCAGCGGGGAAAAGTAATGCTGGTTCTCACTGCCTCCTGGAACCTCTTCAAATGCCACAGACAATTTGGCCCTCTCTGCTTTCCTGCGGACTCCATCCTCAAAAGCACCTGTTTTCGCTTTCGGCAGCCTCCGGAGCAAAAAAGACAAACGTCCAGCTTTTGCTGCCACAGCAAAGGTGCCAGCGGGGAAAAGTAATGCTGGTTCTCACTGCCTCCTGGAACCTCTTCAAATGCCTCAGACAATTTGGCCCTCTCTGCTTTCCTGCGGACTCCATCCTCAAAAGCAGCTGTTTTCGCTTTCGGCAGCCTCCGGAGCAAAAAAGACAAACGTCCAGCTTTTGCTGCCACAGCAAAGGTGCCAGCGGGGAAAAGTAATGCTGGTTCTCACTGCCTCCTGGAACCCTTTCAAATGCCACAGACAATTTGGCCCTCTCTGCTTTCCTGTGGACTCCATCCTCAAAAGCAGCTGTTTTCGCTTTCGGCAGCCTCCGGAGCAAAAAAGACAAACGTCCAGCTTTTGCTGCCACAGCAAAGGTGCCAGCGGGGAAAAGTAATGCTGGTTCTCACTGCCTCCTGGAACCTCTTCAAATGCCTCAGACAATTTGGCCCTCTCTGCTTTCCTGCGGACTCCATCCTTAAAAGCAGCTGTTTTCGCTTTCGGCAGCCTCCGGAGCAAAAAAGACAAACGTCCAGCTTTTGCTGCCACAGCAAAGGTGCCAGCGGGGAAAAGTAATGCTGGTTCTCACTGCCTCCTGGAACCTCTTCAAATGCCTCAGACAATTTGGCCCTCTCTGCTTTCCTGCGGACTCCATCCTCAAAAGCACCTTTTTTCGCATTCGGCAACCTCCGGAGCAAAAAAGACAAACGTCCAGCTTTTGCTGCCACAGCAAAGGTGCCAGCGGGGAAAAGTAATGCTGGTTCTCACTGCCTCCTGGAACCCTTTCAAATGCCACAGACAATTTGGCCCTCTCTGCTTTCCTGCGGACTCCATCCTCAAAAGAACCTATTTTTGCTTTCGGCGCCCTCCGGAGCAAAAAAGACAAACGTCCAGCTTTTGCTGCCACAGCAAAGGTACCAGCGGGGAAAAGTAATGCTGGTTCTCACTGCCTCCTGGAACCTCTTCAAATGCCACAGACAATTTGGCCCTCTCTGCTTTCCTGCGGACTCCATCCTCAAAAGCAGCTGTTTTCGCTTTCGGCAGCCTCCGGAGCAAAAAAGACAAACGTCCAGCTTTTGCTGCCACAGCAAAGGTGCCAGCGGGGAAAAGTAATGCTGGTTCTCACTGCCTCCTGGAACCCTTTCAAATGCCACAGACAATTTGGCCCTCTCTGCTTTCCTGTGGACTCCATCCTCAAAAGCACCTATTTTCGCTTTCGGCGCCCTCCGGAGCAAAAAAGACAAACGTCCAGCTTTTGCTGCCACAGCAAAGGTGCCAGCGGGGAAAAGTAATGCTGGTTCTCACTGCCTCCTGGAACCTCTTCAAATGCCACAGACAATTTGGCCCTCTCTGCTTTCCTGCGGACTCCATCCTCAAAAGCACCTGTTTTCGCTTTCGGCAGCCTCCGGAGCAAAAAAGACAAACGTCCAGCTTTTGCTGCCACAGCAAAGGTGCCAGCGGGGAAAAGTAATGCTGGTTCTCACTGCCTCCTGGAACCTCTTCAAATGCCTCAGACAATTTGGCCCTCTCTGCTTTCCTGCGGACTCCATCCTCAAAAGCAGCTGTTTTCGCTTTCGGCAGCCTCCGGAGCAAAAAAGACAAACGTCCAGCTTTTGCTGCCACAGCAAAGGTGCCAGCGGGGAAAAGTAATGCTGGTTCTCACTGCCTCCTGGAACCCTTTCAAATGCCACAGACAATTTGGCCCTCTCTGCTTTCCTGTGGACTCCATCCTCAAAAGCAGCTGTTTTCGCTTTCGGCAGCCTCCGGAGCAAAAAAGACAAACGTCCAGCTTTTGCTGCCACAGCAAAGGTGCCAGCGGGGAAAAGTAATGCTGGTTCTCACTGCCTCCTGGAACCTCTTCAAATGCCTCAGACAATTTGGCCCTCTCTGCTTTCCTGCGGACTCCATCCTCAAAAGCACCTGTTTTCGCTTTCGGCAGCCTCCGGAGCAAAAAAGACAAACGTCCAGCTTTTGCTGCCACAGCAAAGGTGCCAGCGGGGAAAAGTAATGCTGGTTCTCACTGCCTCCTGGAACCCTTTCAAATGCCCCAGACAATTTGGCCCTCTCTGCTTTCCTGCGGACTCCATCCTCAAAAGAACCTATTTTCGCTTTCGGCGCCCTCCGGAGCAAAAAAGACAAACGTCCAGCTTTTGCTGCCACAGCAAAGGTGCCAGCGGGGAAAAGTAATGCTGGTTCTCACTGCCTCCTGGAACCCTTTCAAATGCCACAGACAATTTGGCCCTCTCTGCTTTCCTGCGGACTCCATCCTCAAAAGCAGCTGTTTTCGCTTTCGGCAGCCTCCGGAGCAAAAAAG
The DNA here is from genome assembly GCF_965231255.1 of Vanellus vanellus. Taxonomy (NCBI): domain Eukaryota; kingdom Metazoa; phylum Chordata; class Aves; order Charadriiformes; family Charadriidae; genus Vanellus; species Vanellus vanellus. Next base: position 93,562 of record NW_028128932.1, on the reverse strand, counting down.
ACAAACGTCCAGCTTTTGCTGCCACAGCTAAGGTGCCAGCGGGGAAAAGTAATGCTGGTTCTCACTGCCTCCTGGAACCCTTTCAAATGCCACAGACAATTTGGCCCTCTCTGCTTTCCTGCGGACTCCATCCTCAAAAGAACCTATTTTTGCTTTCGGCGCCCTCCGGAGCAAAAAAGACAAACGTCCAGCTTTTGCTGCCACAGCAAAGGTACCAGCGGGGAAAAGTAATGCTGGTTCTCACTGCCTCCTGGAACCTCTTCAAATGCCACAGACAATTTGGCCCTCTCTGCTTTCCTGCGGACTCCATCCTCAAAAGCAGCTGTTTTCGCTTTCGGCAGCCTCCGGAGCAAAAAAGACAAACGTCCAGCTTTTGCTGCCACAGCAAAGGTGCCAGCGGGGAAAAGGAATGCTGGTTCTCACTGCCTCCTGGAACCCTTTCAAATGCCACAGACAATTTGGCCCTCTCTGCTTTCCTGTGGACTCCATCCTCAAAAGCACCTGTTTTCGCTTTCGGCAGCCTCCGGAGCAAAAAAGACAAACGTCCAGCTTTTGCTGCCACAGCAAAGGTGCCAGCGGGGAAAAGTAATGCTGGTTCTCACTGCCTCCTGGAACCTCTTCAAATGCCACAGACAATTTGGCCCTCTCTGCTTTCCTGCGGACTCCATCCTCAAAAGCAGCTGTTTTCGCTTTCGGCAGCCTCCGGAGCAAAAAAGACAAACGTCCAGCTTTTGCTGCCACAGCAAAGGTGCCAGCGGGGAAAAGTAATGCTGGTTCTCACTGCCTCCTGGAACCTCTTCAAATGCCTCAGACAATTTGGCCCTCTCTGCTTTCCTGCGGACTCCATCCTCAAAAGCACCTGTTTTCGCTTTCGGCAGCCTCCGGAGCAAAAAAGACAAACGTCCAGCTTTTGCTGCCACAGCAAAGGTGCCAGCGGGGAAAAGTAATGCTGGTTCTCACTGCCTCCTGGAACCCTTTCAAATGCCACAGACAATTTGGCCCTCTCTGCTTTCCTGCGGACTCCATCCTCAAAAGCAGCTGTTTTCGCTTTCGGCAGCCTCCGGAGCAAAAAAGACAAACGTCCAGCTTTTGCTGCCACAGCAAAGGTGCCAGCGGGGAAAAGTAATGCTGGTTCTCACTGCCTCCTGGAACCCTTTCAAATGCCACAGACAATTTGGCCCTCTCTGCTTTCCTGCGGACTCCATCCTCAAAAGAACCTATTTTCGCTTTCGGCGCCCTCCGGAGCAAAAAAGACAAACGTCCATCTTTTGCTGCCACAACAAAGGTGCCAGCGGGGAAAAGTAATGCTGGTGCTCACTGCCTCCTGGAACCCTTTCAAATGCCACAGACAATTTGGCCCTCTCTGCTTTCCTGCGGACTCCATCCTCAAAAGCACCTGTTTTCGCTTTCGGCAGCCTCCGGAGCAAAAAAGACAAACGTCCAGCTTTTGCTGCCACAGCAAAGGTGCCAGCGGGGAAAAGTAATGCTGGTTCTCACTGCCTCCTGGAACCCTTTCAAATGCCACAGACAATTTGGCCCTCTCTGCTTTCCTGCGGACTCCATCCTCAAAAGCAGCTGTTTTCGCTTTGGTCAGCCTCCGGAGCAAAAAAGACAAACGTCCAGCTTTTGCTGCCACAGCAAAGGTGCCAGCGGGGAAAAGTAATGCTGGTTCTCACTGCCTCCTGGAACCCTTTCAAATGCCACAGACAATTTGGCCCTCTCTGCTTTCCTGCGGACTCCATCCTCAAAAGAACCTATTTTTGCTTTCGGCGCCCTCCGGAGCAAAAAAGACAAACGTCCAGCTTTTGCTGCCACAGCAAAGGTACCAGCGGGGAAAAGTAATGCTGGTTCTCACTGCCTCCTGGAACCTCTTCAAATGCCACAGACAATTTGGCCCTCTCTGCTTTCCTGCGGACTCCATCCTCAAAAGCAGCTGTTTTCGCTTTCGGCAGCCTCCGGAGCAAAAAAGGCAAACGTCCAGCTTTTGCTGCCACAGCAAAGGTGCCAGCGGGGAAAAGGAATGCTGGTTCTCACTGCCTCCTGGAACCCTTTCAAATGCCACAGACAATTTGGCCCTCTCTGCTTTCCTGTGGACTCCATCCTCAAAAGCACCTGTTTTCGCTTTCGGCAGCCTCCGGAGCAAAAAAGACAAACGTCCAGCTTTTGCTGCCACAGCAAAGGTGCCAGCGGGGAAAAGTAATGCTGGTTCTCACTGCCTCCTTGAACCCTTTCAAATGCCCCAGACAATTTGGCCCTCTCTGCTTTCCTGCGGACTCCATCCTCAAAAGAACCTATTTTCGCTTTCGGCGCCCTCCGGAGCAAAAAAGACAAACGTCCAGCTTTTGCTGCCACAGCAAAGGTGCCAGCGGGGAAAAGGAATGCTGGTTCTCACTGCCTCCTGGAACCCTTTCAAATGCCACAGACAATTTGGCCCTCTCTGCTTTCCTGCGGACTCCATCCTCAAAAGAACCTATTTTCGCTTTCGGCAGCCTCCGGAGCAAAAAAGACAAACGTCCAGCTTTTGCTGCCACAGCTAAGGTGCCAGCGGGGAAAAGTAATGCTCGTTCTCACTGCCTCCTGGAACCCTTTCAAATGCCACAGACAATTTGGCCCTCTCTGCTTTCCTGCGGACTCCATCCTCAAAAGAACCTATTTTTGCTTTCGGCGCCCTCCGGAGCAAAAAAGACAAACGTCCAGCTTTTGCTGCCACAGCAAAGGTACCAGCGGGGAAAAGTAATGCTGGTTCTCACTGCCTCCTGGAACCTCTTCAAATGCCACAGACAATTTGGCCCTCTCTGCTTTCCTGCGGACTCCATCCTCAAAAGCAGCTGTTTTCGCTTTCGGCAGCCTCCGGAGCAAAAAAGACAAACGTCCAGCTTTTGCTGCCACAGCAAAGGTGCCAGCGGGGAAAAGGAATGCTGGTTCTCACTGCCTCCTGGAACCCTTTCAAATGCCACAGACAATTTGGCCCTCTCTGCTTTCCTGTGGACTCCATCCTCAAAAGCACCTGTTTTCGCTTTCGGCAGCCTCCGGAGCAAAAAAGACAAACGTCCAGCTTTTGCTGCCACAGCAAAGGTGCCAGCGGGGAAAAGTAATGCTGGTTCTCACTGCCTCCTGGAACCTCTTCAAATGCCTCAGACAATTTGGCCCTCTCTGCTTTCCTGCGGACTCCATCCTCAAAAGCACCTGTTTTCGCTTTCGGCAGCCTCCGGAGCAAAAAAGACAAACGTCCAGCTTTTGCTGCCACAGCAAAGGTGCCAGCGGGGAAAAGGAATGCTGGTTCTCACTGCCTCCTGGAACCTCTTCAAATGCCTCAGACAATTTGGCCCTCTCTGCTTTCCTGCGGACTCCATCCTCAAAAGCAGCTGTTTTCGCTTTCGGCAGCCTCCGGAGCAAAAAAGACAAACGTCCAGCTTTTGCTGCCACAGCAAAGGTGCCAGCGGGGAAAAGTAATGCTGGTTCTCACTGCCTCCTGGAACCCTTTCAAATGCCACAGACAATTTGGCCCTCTCTGCTTTCCTGTGGACTCCATCCTCAAAAGCACCTGTTTTCGCTTTCGGCAGCCTCCGGAGCAAAAAAGACAAACGTCCAGCTTTTGCTGCCACAGCAAAGGTGCCAGCGGGGAAAAGTAATGCTGGTTCTCACTGCCTCCTGGAACCTCTTCAAATGCCTCAGACAATTTGGCCCTCTCTGCTTTCCTGCGGACTCCATCCTCAAAAGCACCTGTTTTCGCTTTCGGCAGCCTCCGGAGCAAAAAAGACAAACGTCCATCTTTTGCTGCCACAGCAAATGTGCCAGCGGGGAAAAGTAATGCTGGTTCTCACTGCCTCCTGGAACCCTTTCAAATGCCACAGACAATTTGGCCCTCTCTGCTTTCCTGCGGACTCCATCCTCAAAAGCAGCTGTTTTCGCTTTCGGCAGCCTCCGGAGCAAAAAAGACAAACGTCCAGCTTTTGCTGCCACAGCAAAGGTGCCAGCGGGGAAAAGTAATGCTGGTTCTCACTGCCTCCTGGAACCCTTTCAAATGCCACAGACAATTTGGCCCTCTCTGCTTTCCTGCGGACTCCATCCTCAAAAGAACCTATTTTCGCTTTCGGCGCCCTCCGGAGCAAAAAAGACAAACGTCCAGCTTTTGCTGCCACAACAAAGGTGCCAGCGGGGAAAAGTAATGCTGGTTCTCACTGCCTCCTGGAACCCTTTCAAATGCCACAGACAATTTGGCCCTCTCTGCTTTCCTGCGGACTCCATCCTCAAAAGCACCTGTTTTCGCTTTCGGCAGCCTCCGGAGCAAAAAAGACAAACGTCCAGCTTTTGCTGCCACAGCAAAGGTGCCAGCGGGGAAAAGTAATGCTGGTTCTCACTGCCTCCTGGAACCCTTTCAAATGCCACAGACAATTTGGCCCTCTCTGCTTTCCTGCGGACTCCATCCTCAAAAGCAGCTGTTTTCGCTTTGGTCAGCCTCCGGAGCAAAAAAGACAAACGTCCAGCTTTTGCTGCCACAGCAAAGGTGCCAGCGGGGAAAAGTAATGCTGGTTCTCACTGCCTCCTGGAACCCTTTCAAATGCCACAGACAATTTGGCCCTCTCTGCTTTCCTGCGGACTCCATCCTCAAAAGAACCTATTTTTGCTTTCGGCGCCCTCCGGAGCAAAAAAGACAAACGTCCAGCTTTTGCTGCCACAGCAAAGGTACCAGCGGGGAAAAGTAATGCTGGTTCTCACTGCCTCCTGGAACCTCTTCAAATGCCACAGACAATTTGGCCCTCTCTGCTTTCCTGCGGACTCCATCCTCAAAAGCAGCTGTTTTCGCTTTCGGCAGCCTCCGGAGCAAAAAAGACAAACGTCCAGCTTTTGCTGCCACAGCAAAGGTGCCAGCGGGGAAAAGGAATGCTGGTTCTCACTGCCTCCTGGAACCCTTTTAAATGCCACAGACAATTTGGCCCTCTCTGCTTTCCTGTGGACTCCATCCTCAAAAGCACCTGTTTTCGCTTTCGGCAGCCTCCGGAGCAAAAAAGACAAACGTCCAGCTTTTGCTGCCACAGCAAAGGTGCCAGCGGGGAAAAGTAATGCTGGTTCTCACTGCCTCCTAGAACCTCTTCAAATGCCTCAGACAATTTGGCCCTCTCTGCTTTCCTGCGGACTCCATCCTCAAAATCACCTGTTTTCGCTTTCGGCAACCTCCGGAGCAAAAAAGACAAACGTCCAGCTTTTGCTGCCACAGCAAAGGTGCCAGCGGGGAAAAGTAATGCTGGTTCTCACTGCCTCCTGGAACCTCTTCAAATGCCTCAGACAATTTGGCCCTCTCTGCTTTCCTGCGGACTCCATCCTCAAAAGCAGCTGTTTTCGCTTTCGGCAGCCTCCGGAGCAAAAAAGACAAACGTCCAGCTTTTGCTGCCACAGCAAAGGTGCCAGCGGGGAAAAGTAATGCTGGTTCTCACTGCCTCCTGGAACCTCTTCAAATGCCTCAGACAATTTGGCCCTCTCTGCTTTCCTGCGGACTCCATCCTCAAAAGCACCTGTTTTTGCTTTCGGCAGCCTCCGGAGCAAAAAAGACAAACGTCCAGCTTTTGCTGCCACAGCAAAGGTGCCAGCGGGGAAAAGTAATGCTGGTTCTCACTGCCTCCTGGAACCCTTTCAAATGCCACAGACAATTTGGCCCTCTCTGCTTTCCTGCGGACTCCATCCTCAAAAGCAGCTGTTTTCGCTTTCGGCAGCCTCCGGAGCAAAAAAGACAAACGTCCAGCTTTTGCTGCCACAGCAAAGGTGCCAGCGGGGAAAAGTAATGCTGGTTCTCACTGCCTCCTGGAACCCTTTCAAATGCCACAGACAATTTGGCCCTCTCTGCTTTCCTGCGGACTCCATCCTCAAAAGCAGCTGTTTTCGCTTTCGGCAGCCTCCGGAGCAAAAAAGACAAACGTCCAGCTTTTGCTGCCACAGCAAAGGTGCCAGCGGGGAAAAGTAATGCTGGTTCTCACTGCCTCCTGGAACCTCTTCAAATGCCTCAGACAATTTGGCCCTCTCTGCTTTCCTGCGGACTCCATCCTCAAAAGCACCTGTTTTCGCTTTCGGCAGCCTCCGGAGCAAAAAAGACAAACGTCCAGCTTTTGCTGCCACAGCAAAGGTGCCAGCGGGGAAAAGTAATGCTGGTTCTCACTGCCTCCTGGAACCCTTTCAAATGCCACAGACAATTTGGCCCTCTCTGCTTTCCTGCGGACTCCATCCTCAAAAGAACCTATTTTCGCTTTCGGCGCCCTCCGGAGCAAAAAAGACAAACGTCCAGCTTTTGCTGCCACAGCAAAGGTACCAGCGGGGAAAAGTAATGCTGGTTCTCACTGCCTCCTGGAACCCTTTCAAATGCCACAGACAATTTGGCCCTCTCTGCTTTCCTGCGGACTCCATCCTCAAAAGCACCTGTTTTTGCTTTCGGCAGCCTCCGGAGCAAAAAAGACAAACGTCCAGCTTTTGCTGCCACAACAAAGGTGCCAGCGGGGAAAAGTAATGCTGGTTCTCACTGCCTCCTGGAACCCTTTCAAATGCCACAGACAATTTGGCCCTCTCTGCTTTCCTGCGGACTCCATCCTCAAAAGCACCTGTTTTCGCTTTCGGCAGCCTCCGGAGCAAAAAAGACAAACGTCCAGCTTTTGCTGCCACAGCAAAGGTGCCAGCGGGGAAAAGTAATGCTGGTTCTCACTGCCTCCTGGAACCCTTTCAAATGCCACAGACAATTTGGCCCTCTCTGCTTTCCTGCGGACTCCATCCTCAAAAGCACCTGTTTTCGCTTTCGGCAGCCTCCGGAGCAAAAAAGACAAACGTCCAGCTTTTGCTGCCACAGCAAAGGTGCCAGCGGGGAAAAGTAATGCTGGTTCTCACTGCCTCCTGGAACCCTTTCAAATGCCACAGACAATTTGGCCCTCTCTGCTTTCCTGCGGACTCTATCCTCAAAAGCACCTTTTTTCACTTTCGGCGCCCTCCGGTGGTAAAAAGACAAACGTCCAGCTTTTGCTGCCACAGCAAAGGTGCCAGCGGGGAAAAGTAATGCTGGTTCTCACTGCCTCCTGGAACCCTTTCAAATGCCAAAGACAATTTGGCCCTCTCTGCTTTCCTGCGGACTCCATCCTCAAAAGAACCTATTTTTGCTTTCGGCGCCCTCCGGAGCAAAAAAGACAAACGTCCAGCTTTTGCTGCCACAACAAAGGTGCCAGGGGGGAAAAGTAATGCTGGTTCTCACTGCCTCCTGGAACCCTTTCAAATGCCACAGACAATTTGGCCCTCTCTGCTTTCCTGTGGACTCCATCCTCAAAAGCACCTGTTTTCGCTTTCGGCAGCCTCCGGAGCAAAAAAGACAAACGTCCAGCTTTTGCTGCCACAGCAAAGGTGCCAGCGGGGAAAAGTAATGCTGGTTCTCACTGCCTACTGGAACCCTTTCAAATGCCACAGACAATTTGGCCCTCTCTGCTTTCCTGCGGACTCCATCCTCAAAAGCACCTGTTTTCGCTTTCGGCAGCCTCCGGAGCAAAAAAGACAAACGTCCAGCTTTTGCTGCCACAGCAAAGGTGCCAGCGGGGAAAAGTAATGCTGGTTCTCACTGCCTCCTGGAACCCTTTCAAATGCCACAGACAATTTGGCCCTCTCTGCTTTCCTGCGGACTCCATCCTCAAAAGCAGCTGTTTTCGCTTTCGGCAGCCTCCGGAGCAAAAAAGACAAACGTCCAGCTTTTGCTGCCACAACAAAGGTGCCAGCGGGGAAAAGTAATGCTGGTTCTCACTGCCTCCTGGAACCCTTTCAAATGCCCCAGACAATTTGGCCCTCTCTGCTTTCCTGCGGACTCCATCCTCAAAAGCACCTGTTTTCGCTTTCGGCAGCCTCCGGAGCAAAAAAGACAAACGTCCAGCTTTTGCTGCCACAGCAAAGGTGCCAGCAGGGAAAAGTAATGCTGGTTCTCACTGCCTCCTGGAACCCTTTCAAATGCCCCAGACAATTTGGCCCTCTCTGCTTTCCTGCGGACTCCATCCTCAAAAGCAGCTGTTTTCGCTTTCGGCAGCCTCCGGAGCAAAAAAGACAAACGTCCAGCTTTTGCTGCCACAGCAAAGGTGCCAGCGGGGAAAAGTAATGCTGGTTCTCACTGCCTCCTGGAACCTCTTCAAATGCCTCAGACAATTTGGCCCTCTCTGCTTTCCTGCGGACTCCATCCTCAAAAGCACCTGTTTTCGCTTTCGGCAGCCTCCGGAGCAAAAAAGACAAACGTCCAGCTTTTGCTGCCACAGCAAAGGTGCCAGCGGGGAAAAGTAATGCTGGTTCTCACTGCCTCCTGGAACCCTTTCAAATGCCACAGACAATTTGGCCCTCTCTGCTTTCCTGCGGACTCCATCCTCAAAAGAACCTATTTTCGCTTTCGGCGCCCTCCGGAGCAAAAAAGACAAACGTCCAGCTTTTGCTGCCACAGCAAAGGTACCAGCGGGGAAAAGTAATGCTGGTTCTCACTGCCTCCTGGAACCCTTTCAAATGCCACAGACAATTTGGCCCTCTCTGCTTTCCTGCGGACTCCATCCTCAAAAGCACCTGTTTTTGCTTTCGGCAGCCTCCGGAGCAAAAAAGACAAACGCCTAGCTTTTGCTGCCACAACAAAGGTGCCAGCGGGGAAAAGTAATGCTGGTTCTCACTGCCTCCTGGAACCCTTTCAAATGCCCTAGAAAATTTGGCCCTCTCTGCTTTCCTGCGGACTCCATCCTCAAAAGCACCTGTTTTCGCTTTCGGCAGCCTCCGGAGCAAAAAAGACAAACGTCCAGCTTTTGCTGCCACAGCAAAGGTGCCAGCGGGGAAAAGTAATGCTGGTTCTCACTGCCTCCTGGAACCCTTTCAAATGCCACAGACAATTTGGCCCTCTCTGCTTTCCTGCGGACTCCATCCTCAAAAGCACCTGTTTTCGCTTTCGGCAGCCTCCGGAGCAAAAAAGACAAACGTCCAGCTTTTGCTGCCACAGCAAAGGTGCCAGCGGGGAAAAGTAATGCTGGTTCTCACTGCCTCCTGGAACCTCTTCAAATGCCTCAGACAATTTGGCCCTCTCTGCTTTCCTGCGGACTCCATCCTCAAAAGCAGCTGTTTTCGCTTTCGGCAGCCTCCGGAGCAAAAAAGACAAACGTCCAGCTTTTGCTGCCACAGCAAAGGTGCCAGCGGGGAAAAGTAATGCTGGTTCTCACTGCCTCCTGGAACCTCTTCAAATGCCTCAGACAATTTGGCCCTCTCTGCTTTCCTGCGGACTCCATCCTCAAAAGCAGCTGTTTTCGCTTTCGGCAGCCTCCGGAGCAAAAAAGACAAACGTCCAGCTTTTGCTGCCACAGCAAAGGTGCCAGCGGGGAAAAGTAATGCTGGTTCTCACTGCCTCCTGGAACCCTTTCAAATGCCACAGACAATTTGGCCCTCTCTGCTTTCCTGTGGACTCCATCCTCAAAAGCAGCTGTTTTCGCTTTCGGCAGCCTCCGGAGCAAAAAAGACAAACGTCCAGCTTTTGCTGCCACAGCAAAGGTGCCAGCGGGGAAAAGTAATGCTGGTTCTCACTGCCTCCTGGAACCTCTTCAAATGCCTCAGACAATTTGGCCCTCTCTGCTTTCCTGCGGACTCCATCCTCAAAAGCACCTGTTTTCGCTTTCGGCAGCCTCCGGAGCAAAAAAGACAAACGTCCAGCTTTTGCTGCCACAGCAAAGGTGCCAGCGGGGAAAAGTAATGCTGGTTCTCACTGCCTCCTGGAACCCTTTCAAATGCCACAGACAATTTGGCCCTCTCTGCTTTCCTGCGGACTCCATCCTCAAAAGCAGCTGTTTTCGCTTTCGGCAGCCTCCGGAGCAAAAAAGACAAACGTCCAGCTTTTGCTGCCACAGCAAAGGTGCCAGCAGGGAAAAGTAATGCTGGTTCTCACTGCCTCCTGGAACCCTTTCAAATGCCACAGACAATTTGGCCCTCTCTGCTTTCCTGCGGACTCCATCCTCAAAAGAACCTATTTTCGCTTTCGGCGCCCTCCGGAGCAAAAAAGACAAACGTCCAGCTTTTGCTGCCACAACAAAGGTGCCAGCGGGGAAAAGTAATGCTGGTTCTCACTGCCTCCTGGAACCCTTTCAAATGCCACAGACAATTTGGCCCTCTCTGCTTTCCTGCGGACTCCATCCTCAAAAGCACCTGTTTTCGCTTTCGGCAGCCTCCGGAGCAAAAAAGACAAACGTCCAGCTTTTGCTGCCACAGCAAAGGTGCCAGCGGGGAAAAGTAATGCTGGTTCTCACTGCCTCCTGGAACCCTTTCAAATGCCACAGACAATTTGGCCCTCTCTGCTTTCCTGCGGACTCCATCCTCAAAAGCAGCTGTTTTCGCTTTGGTCAGCCTCCGGAGCAAAAAAGACAAACGTCCAGCTTTTGCTGCCACAGCAAAGGTGCCAGCGGGGAAAAGTAATGCTGGTTCTCACTGCCTCCTGGAACCCTTTCAAATGCCACAGACAATTTGGCCCTCTCTGCTTTCCTGCGGACTCCATCCTCAAAAGAACCTATTTTTGCTTTCGGCGCCCTCCGGAGCAAAAAAGACAAACGTCCAGCTTTTGCTGCCACAGCAAAGGTACCAGCGGGGAAAAGTAATGCTGGTTCTCACTGCCTCCTGGAACCTCTTCAAATGCCACAGACAATTTGGCCCTCTCTGCTTTCCTGCGGACTCCATCCTCAAAAGCAGCTGTTTTCGCTTTCGGCAGCCTCCGGAGCAAAAAAGACAAACGTCCAGCTTTTGCTGCCACAGCAAAGGTGCCAGCGGGGAAAAGGAATGCTGGTTCTCACTGCCTCCTGGAACCCTTTCAAATGCCACAGACAATTTGGCCCTCTCTGCTTTCCTGTGGACTCCATCCTCAAAAGCACCTGTTTTCGCTTTCGGCAGCCTCCGGAGCAAAAAAGACAAACGTCCAGCTTTTGCTGCCACAGCAAAGGTGCCAGCGGGGAAAAGTAATGCTGGTTCTCACTGCCTCCTAGAACCTCTTCAAATGCCTCAGACAATTTGGCCCTCTCTGCTTTCCTGCGGACTCCATCCTCAAAATCACCTGTTTTCGCTTTCGGCAACCTCCGGAGCAAAAAAGACAAACGTCCAGCTTTTGCTGCCACAGCAAAGGTGCCAGCGGGGAAAAGTAATGCTGGTTCTCACTGCCTCCTGGAACCTCTTCAAATGCCTCAGACAATTTGGCCCTCTCTGCTTTCCTGCGGACTCCATCCTCAAAAGCAGCTGTTTTCGCTTTCGGCAGCCTCCGGAGCAAAAAAGACAAACGTCCAGCTTTTGCTGCCACAGCAAAGGTGCCAGCGGGGAAAAGTAATGCTGGTTCTCACTGCCTCCTGGAACCTCTTCAAATGCCTCAGACAATTTGGCCCTCTCTGCTTTCCTGCGGACTCCATCCTCAAAAGCACCTGTTTTCGCTTTCGGCAGCCTCCGGAGCAAAAAAGACAAACGTCCAGCTTTTGCTGCCACAGCAAAGGTGCCAGCGGGGAAAAGTAATGCTGGTTCTCACTGCCTCCTGGAACCCTTTCAAATGCCACAGACAATTTGGCCCTCTCTGCTTTCCTGCGGACTCCATCCTCAAAAGCAGCTGTTTTCGCTTTCGGCAGCCTCCGGAGCAAAAAAGACAAACGTCCAGCTTTTGCTGCCACAACAAAGGTGCCAGCGGGGAAAAGTAATGCTGGTTCTCACTGCCTCCTGGAACCCTTTCAAATGCCCCAGACAATTTGGCCCTCTCTGCTTTCCTGCGGACTCCATCCTCAAAAGCACCTGTTTTCGCTTTCGGCAGCCTCCGGAGCAAAAAAGACAAACGTCCAGCTTTTGCTGCCACAGCAAAGGTGCCAGCAGGGAAAAGTAATGCTGGTTCTCACTGCCTCCTGGAACCCTTTCAAATGCCACAGACAATTTGGCCCTCTCTGCTTTCCTGCGGACTCCATCCTCAAAAGCAGCTGTTTTCGCTTTCGGCAGCCTCCGGAGCAAAAAAGACAAACGTCCAGCTTTTGCTGCCACAGCAAAGGTGCCAGCGGGGAAAAGTAATGCTGGTTCTCACTGCCTCCTGGAACCTCTTCAAATGCCTCAGACAATTTGGCCCTCTCTGCTTTCCTGCGGACTCCATCCTCAAAAGCACCTGTTTTCGCTTTCGGCAGCCTCCGGAGCAAAAAAAGACAAACGTCCAGCTTTTGCTGCCACAGCAAAGGTGCCAGCGGGGAAAAGTAATGCTGGTTCTCACTGCCTCCTGGAACCCTTTCAAATGCCACAGACAATTTGGCCCTCTCTGCTTTCCTGCGGACTCCATCCTCAAAAGAACCTATTTTCGCTTTCGGCGCCCTCCGGAGCAAAAAAGACAAACGTCCAGCTTTTGCTGCCACAGCAAAGGTACCAGCGGGGAAAAGTAATGCTGGTTCTCACTGCCTCCTGGAACCCTTTCAAATGCCACAGACAATTTGGCCCTCTCTGCTTTCCTGCGGACTCCATCCTCAAAAGCACCTGTTTTTGCTTTCGGCAGCCTCCGGAGCAAAAAAGACAAACGTCCAGCTTTTGCTGCCACAACAAAGGTGCCAGCGGGGAAAAGTAATGCTGGTTCTCACTGCCTCCTGGAACCCTTTCAAATGCCACAGACAATTTGGCCCTCTCTGCTTTCCTGCGGACTCCATCCTCAAAAAGCACCTGTTTTCGCTTTCGGCAGCCTCCGGAGCAAAAAAGACAAACGTCCAGCTTTTGCTGCCACAGCAAAGGTGCCAGCGGGGAAAAGTAATGCTGGTTCTCACTGCCTCCTGGAACCCTTTCAAATGCCACAGACAATTTGGCCCTCTCTGCTTTCCTGTGGACTCCATCCTCAAAAGCACCTGTTTTCGCTTTCGGCAGCCTCCGGAGCAAAAAAGACAAACGTCCAGCTTTTGCTGCCACAGCAAAGGTGCCAGCGGGGAAAAGTAATGCTGGTTCTCACTGCCTCCTGGAACCCTTTCAAATGCCACAGACAATTTGGCCCTCTCTGCTTTCCTGCGGACTCTATCCTCAAAAGCGCCTTTTTTCACTTTCGGCGCCCTCCGGTGGTAAAAAGACAAACGTCCAGCTTTGCTGCCACAGCAAAGGTGCCAGCGGGGAAAAGTAATGCTGGTTCTCACTGCCTCCTGGAACCCTTTCAAATGACCCAGACAATTTGGCCCTCTCTGCTTTCCTGCGGACTCCATCCTCAAAAGAACCTATTTTTGCTTTCGGCGCGCTCCGGAGCAAAAAAGACAAACGTCCAGCTTTTGCTGCCACAACAAAGGTGCCAGTGGGGAAAAGTAATGCTGGTTCTCACTGCCTCCTGGAACCCTTTCAAATGCCACAGACAATTTGGCCCTCTCTGCTTTCCTGTGGACTCCATCCTCAAAAGCACCTGTTTTCGCTTTCGGCAGCCTCCGGAGCAAAAAAAGACAAACGTCCAGCTTTTGCTGCCACAGCAAAGGTGCCAGCGGGGAAAAGTAATGCTGGTTCTCACTGCCTCCTGGAACCCTTTCAAATGCCACAGACAATTTGGCCCTCTCTGCTTTCCTGCGGACTCCATCCTCAAAAGCACCTGTTTTCGCTTTCGGCAGCCTCCGGAGCAAAAAAGACAAACGTCCAGCTTTTGCTGCCACAGCAAAGGTGCCAGCGGGGAAAAGTAATGCTGGTTCTCACTGCCTCCTGGAACCCTTTCAAATGCCACAGACAATTTGGCCCTCTCTGCTTTCCTGCGGACTCCATCCTCAAAAGCAGCTGTTTTCGCTTTCGGCAGCCTCCGGAGCAAAAAAGACAAACGTCCAGCTTTTGCTGCCACAACAAAGGTGCCAGCGGGGGAAAAGTAATGCTGGTTCTCACTGCCTCCTGGAACCCTTTCAAATGCCCCAGACAATTTAGCCCTCTCTGCTTTCCTGCGGACTCCATCCTCAAAAGCACCTGTTTTCGCTTTCGGCAGCCTCCGGAGCAAAAAAGACAAACGTCCAGCTTTTGCTGCCACAGCAAAGGTGCCAGCAGGGAAAAGTAATGCTGGTTCTCACTGCCTCCTGGAACCCTTTCAAATGCCACAGACAATTTGGCCCTCTCTGCTTTCCTGCGGACTCCATCCTCAAAAGCAGCTGTTTTCGCTTTCGGCAGCCTCCGGAGCAAAAAAGACAAACGTCCAGCTTTTGCTGCCACAGCAAAGGTGCCAGCGGGGAAAAGTAATGCTGGTTCTCACTGCCTCCTGGAACCTCTTCAAATGCCTCAGACAATTTGGCCCTCTCTGCTTTCCTGCGGACTCCATCCTCAAAAGCACCTGTTTTCGCTTTCGGCAGCCTCCGGAGCAAAAAAGACAAACGTCCAGCTTTTGCTGCCACAGCAAAGGTGCCAGCGGGGAAAAGTAATGCTGGTTCTCACTGCCTCCTGGAACCCTTTCAAATGCCACAGACAATTTGGCCCTCTCTGCTTTCCTGCGGACTCCATCCTCAAAAGAACCTATTTTCGCTTTCGGCGCCCTCCGGAGCAAAAAAGACAAACGTCCAGCTTTTGCTGCCACAGCAAAGGTACCAGCGGGGAAAAGTAATGCTGGTTCTCACTGCCTCCTGGAACCCTTTCAAATGCCACAGACAATTTGGCCCTCTCTGCTTTCCTGCGGACTCCATCCTCAAAAGCACCTGTTTTTGCTTTCGGCAGCCTCCGGAGCAAAAAAGACAAACGTCCAGCTTTTGCTGCCACAACAAAGGTGCCAGCGGGGAAAAGTAATGCTGGTTCTCACTGCCTCCTGGAACCCTTTCAAATGCCCTAGACAATTTGGCCCTCTCTGCTTTCCTGCGGACTCCATCCTCAAAAGCAGCTGTTTTCGCTTTCGGCAGCCTCCGGAGCAAAAAAGACAAACGTCCAGCTTTTGCTGCCACAGCAAAGGTGCCAGCGGGGAAAAGTAATGCTGGTTCTCACTGCCTCCTGGAACCCTTTCAAATGCCACAGACAATTTGGCCCTCTCTGCTTTCCTGTGGACTCCATCCTCAAAAGCACCTGTTTTCGCTTTCGGCAGCCTCCGGAGCAAAAAAGACAAACGTCCAGCTTTTGCTGCCACAGCAAAGGTGCCAGCGGGGAAAAGTAATGCTGGTTCTCACTGCCTCCTAGAACCTCTTCAAATGCCTCAGACAATTTGGCCCTCTCTGCTTTCCTGCGGACTCCATCCTCAAAATCACCTGTTTTCGCTTTCGGCGCCCTCCGGAGCAAAAAAGACAAACGTCCAGCTTTTGCTGCCACAGCAAAGGTGCCAGCGGGGAAAAGTAATGCTGGTTCTCACTGCCTCCTGGAACCTCTTCAAATGCCTCAGACAATTTGGCCCTCTCTGCTTTCCTGCGGACTCCATCCTCAAAAGCAGCTGTTTTCGCTTTCGGCAGCCTCCGGAGCAAAAAAGACAAACGTCCAGCTTTTGCTGCCACAGCAAAGGTGCCAGCGGGGAAAAGTAATGCTGGTTCTCACTGCCTCCTGGAACCTCTTCAAATGCCTCAGACAATTTGGCCCTCTCTGCTTTCCTGCGGACTCCATCCTCAAAAGCACCTGTTTTCGCTTTCGGCAGCCTCCGGAGCAAAAAAGACAAACGTCCAGCTTTTGCTGCCACAGCAAAGGTGCCAGCGGGGAAAAGTAATGCTGGTTCTCACTGCCTCCTGGAACCCTTTCAAATGCCACAGACAATTTGGCCCTCTCTGCTTTCCTGCGGACTCCATCCTCAAAAGCAGCTGTTTTCGCTTTCGGCAGCCTCCGGAGCAAAAAAGACAAACGTCCAGCTTTTGCTGCCACAACAAAGGTGCCAGCGGGGAAAAGTAATGCTGGTTCTCACTGCCTCCTGGAACCCTTTCAAATGCCCCAGACAATTTGGCCCTCTCTGCTTTCCTGCGGACTCCATCCTCAAAAGCACCTGTTTTCGCTTTCGGCAGCCTCCGGAGCAAAAAAGACAAACGTCCAGCTTTTGCTGCCACAGCAAAGGTGCCAGCAGGGAAAAGTAATGCTGGTTCTCACTGCCTCCTGGAACCCTTTCAAATGCCACAGACAATTTGGCCCTCTCTGCTTTCCTGCGGACTCCATCCTCAAAAGCAGCTGTTTTCGCTTTCGGCAGCCTCCGGAGCAAAAAAGACAAACGTCCAGCTTTTGCTGCCACAGCAAAGGTGCCAGCGGGGAAAAGTAATGCTGGTTCTCACTGCCTCCTGGAACCTCTTCAAATGCCTCAGACAATTTGGCCCTCTCTGCTTTCCTGCGGACTCCATCCTCAAAAGCAGCTGTTTTCGCTTTCGGCAGCCTCCGGAGCAAAAAAGACAAACGTCCAGCTTTTGCTGCCACAGCAAAGGTGCCAGCGGGGAAAAGTAATGCTGGTTCTCACTGCCTCCTGGAACCCTTTCAAATGCCACAGACAATTTGGCCCTCTCTGCTTTCCTGCGGACTCCATTCTCAAAAGAACCTATTTTCGCTTTCGGCGCCCTCCGGAGCAAAAAAGACAAACGTCCAGCTTTTGCTGCCACAGCAAAGGTACCAGCGGGGAAAAGTAATGCTGGTTCTCACTGCCTCCTGGAACCCTTTCAAATGCCACAGACAATTTGGCCCTCTCTGCTTTCCTGCGGACTCCATCCTCAAAAGCACCTGTTTTTGCTTTCGGCAGCCTCCGGAGCAAAAAAGACAAACGTCCAGCTTTTGCTGCCACAGCAAAGGTGCCAGCGGGGAAAAGTAATGCTGGTTCTCACTGCCTCCTGGAACCTCTTCAAATGCCTCAGACAATTTGGCCCTCTCTGCTTTCCTGCGGACTCCATCCTCAAAAGCAGCTGTTTTCGCTTTCGGCAGCCTCCGGAGCAAAAAAGACAAACGTCCAGCTTTTGCTGCCACAACAAAGGTGCCAGCGGGGAAAAGTAATGCTGGTTCTCACTGCCTCCTGGAACCCTTTCAAATGCCACAGACAATTTGGCCCTCTCTGCTTTCCTGCGGACTCCATCCTCAAAAGCACCTGTTTTCGCTTTCGGCAGCCTCCGGAGCAAAAAAGACAAACGTCCAGCTTTTGCTGCCACAGCAAAGGTGCCAGCAGGGAAAAGTAATGCTGGTTCTCACTGCCTCCTGGAACCCTTTCAAATGCCACAGACAATTTGGCCCTCTCTGCTTTCCTGCGGACTCCATCCTCAAAAGCAGCTGTTTTCGCTTTCGGCAGCCTCCGGAGCAAAAAAAGACAAACGTCCAGCTTTTGCTGCCACAGCAAAGGTGCCAGCGGGGAAAAGTAATGCTGGTTCTCACTGCCTCCTGGAACCTCTTCAAATGCCTCAGACAATTTGGCCCTCTCTGCTTTCCTGCGGACTCCATCCTCAAAAGCACCTGTTTTCGCTTTCGGCAGCCTCCGGAGCAAAAAAGACAAACGTCCAGCTTTTGCTGCCACAGCAAAGGTGCCAGCGGGGAAAGTAATGCTGGTTCTCACTGCCTCCTGGAACCCTTTCAAATGCCACAGACAATTTGGCCCTCTCTGCTTTCCTGCGGACTCCATCCTCAAAAGAACCTATTTTCGCTTTCGGCGCCCTCCGGAGCAAAAAAGACAAACGTCCAGCTTTTGCTGCCACAGCAAAGGTACCAGCGGGGAAAAGTAATGCTGGTTCTCACTGCCTCCTGGAACCCTTTCAAATGCCACAGACAATTTGGCCCTCTCTGCTTTCCTGCGGACTCCATCCTCAAAAGCACCTGTTTTTGCTTTCGGCAGCCTCCGGAGCAAAAAAGACAAACGTCCAGCTTTTGCTGCCACAACAAAGGTGCCAGCGGGGAAAAGTAATGCTGGTTCTCACTGCCTCCTGGAACCCTTTCAAATGCCACAGACAATTTGGCCCTCTCTGCTTTCCTGCGGACTCCATCCTCAAAAGCACCTGTTTTCGCTTTCGGCAGCCTCCGGAGCAAAAAAGACAAACGTCCAGCTTTTGCTGCCACAGCAAAGGTGCCAGCGGGGAAAAGTAATGCTGGTTCTCACTGCCTCCTGGAACCCTTTCAAATGCCACAGACAATTTGGCCCTCTCTGCTTTCCTGCGGACTCCATCCTCAAAAGCAGCTGTTTTCGCTTTCGGCAGCCTCCGGAGCAAAAAAGACAAACGTCCAGCTTTTGCTGCCACAGCAAAGGTGCCAGCGGGGAAAAGTAATGCTGGTTCTCACTGCCTCCTGGAACCTCTTCAAATGCCTCAGACAATTTGGCCCTCTCTGCTTTCCTGCGGACTCCATCCTCAAAAGCACCTGTTTTCGCTTTCGGCAGCCTCCGGAGCAAAAAAGACAAACGTCCAGCTTTTGCTGCCACAGCAAAGGTGCCAGCGGGGAAAAGTAATGCTGGTTCTCACTGCCTCCTGGAACCCTTTCAAATGCCACAGACAATTTGGCCCTCTCTGCTTTCCTGCGGACTCCATCCTCAAAAGAACCTATTTTCGCTTTCGGCGCCCTCCGGAGCAAAAAAGACAAACGTCCAGCTTTTGCTGCCACAGCAAAGGTACCAGCGGGGAAAAGTAATGGGTTCTCACTGCCTCCTGGAACCCTTTCAAATGCCACAGACAATTTGGCCCTCTCTGCTTTCCTGCGGACTCCCATCCTCAAAAGCACCTGTTTTTGCTTTCGGCAAGCCTCCGGAGCAAAAAAGACAAACGTCCAGCTTTTGCTGCCACAGCAAAGGTGCCAGCGGGGAAAAGTAATGCTGGTTCTCACTGCCTCCTGGAACCCTTTCAAATGCCACAGACAATTTGGCCCTCTCTGCTTTCCTGCGGACTCCATCCTCAAAAGCACCTGTTTTCGCTTTCGGCAGCCTCCGGAGCAAAAAAGACAAACGTCCAGCTTTTGCTGCCACAGCAAAGGTGCCAGCGGGGAAAAGTAATGCTGGTTCTCACTGCCTCCTGGAACCCTTTCAAATGCCACAGACAATTTGGCCCTCTCTGCTTTCCTGCGGACTCCATCCTCAAAAGCACCTGTTTTCGCTTTCGGCAGCCTCCGGAGCAAAAAAGACAAACGTCCAGCTTTTGCTGCCACAGCAAAGGTGCCAGCGGGGAAAAGTAATGCTGGTTCTCACTGCCTCCTGGAACCCTTTCAAATGCCACAGACAATTTGGCCCTCTCTGCTTTCCTGCGGACTCTATCCTCAAAAGCGCCTTTTTTCACTTTCGGCGCCCTCCGGTGGTAAAAAGACAAACGTCCAGCTTTTGCTGCCACAGCAAAGGTGCCAGCGGGGAAAAGTAATGCTGGTTCTCACTGCCTCCTAGAACCTCTTCAAATGCCTCAGACAATTTGGCCCTCTCTGCTTTCCTGCGGACTCCATCCTCAAAATCACCTGTTTTCGCTTTCGGCGCCCTCCGGAGCAAAAAAGACAAACGTCCAGCTTTTGCTGCCACAGCAAAGGTGCCAGCGGGGAAAAGTAATGCTGGTTCTCACTGCCTCCTGGAACCTCTTCAAATGCCTCAGACAATTTGGCCCTCTCTGCTTTCCTGCGGACTCCATCCTCAAAAGCAGCTGTTTTCGCTTTCGGCAGCCTCCGGAGCAAAAAAGACAAACGTCCAGCTTTTGCTGCCACAGCAAAGGTGCCAGCGGGGAAAAGTAATGCTGGTTCTCACTGCCTCCTGGAACCTCTTCAAATGCCTCAGACAATTTGGCCCTCTCTGCTTTCCTGCGGACTCCATCCTCAAAAGCACCTGTTTTCGCTTTCGGCAGCCTCCGGAGCAAAAAAGACAAACGTCCAGCTTTTGCTGCCACAGCAAAGGTGCCAGCGGGGAAAAGTAATGCTGGTTCTCACTGCCTCCTGGAACCCTTTCAAATGCCACAGACAATTTGGCCCTCTCTGCTTTCCTGCGGACTCCATCCTCAAAAGCAGCTGTTTTCGCTTTCGGCAGCCTCCGGAGCAAAAAAGACAAACGTCCAGCTTTTGCTGCCACAGCAAAGGTGCCAGCGGGGAAAAGTAATGCTGGTTCTCACTGCCTCCTGGAACCCTTTCAAATGCCCCAGACAATTTGGCCCTCTCTGCTTTCCTGCGGACTCCATCCTCAAAAGCACCTCTTTTCGCTTTCGGCAGCCTCCGGAGCAAAAAAGACAAACGTCCAGCTTTTGCTGCCACAGCAAAGGTGCCAGCAGGGAAAAGTAATGCTGGTTCTCACTGCCTCCTGGAACCCTTTCAAATGCCACAGACAATTTGGCCCTCTCTGCTTTCCTGCGGACTCCATCCTCAAAAGCAGCTGTTTTCGCTTTCGGCAGCCTCCGGAGCAAAAAAGACAAACGTCCAGCTTTTGCTGCCACAGCAAAGGTGCCAGCGGGGAAAAGTAATGCTGGTTCTCACTGCCTCCTGGAACCTCTTCAAATGCCTCAGACAATTTGGCCCTCTCTGCTTTCCTGCGGACTCCATCCTCAAAAGCAGCTGTTTTCGCTTTCGGCAGCCTCCGGAGCAAAAAAGACAAACGTCCAGCTTTTGCTGCCACAGCAAAGGTGCCAGCGGGGAAAAGTAATGCTGGTTCTCACTGCCTCCTGGAACCCTTTCAAATGCCACAGACAATTTGGCCCTCTCTGCTTTCCTGCGGACTCCATTCTCAAAAGAACCTATTTTCGCTTTCGGCGCCCTCCGGAGCAAAAAAGACAAACGTCCAGCTTTTGCTGCCACAGCAAAGGTACCAGCGGGGAAAAGTAATGCTGGTTCTCACTGCCTCCTGGAACCCTTTCAAATGCCACAGACAATTTGGCCCTCTCTGCTTTCCTGCGGACTCCATCCTCAAAAGCACCTGTTTTTGCTTTCGGCAGCCTCCGGAGCAAAAAAGACAAACGTCCAGCTTTTGCTGCCACAGCAAAGGTGCCAGCGGGGAAAAGTAATGCTGGTTCTCACTGCCTCCTGGAACCTCTTCAAATGCCTCAGACAATTTGGCCCTCTCTGCTTTCCTGCGGACTCCATCCTCAAAAGCACCTGTTTTCGCTTTCGGCAGCCTCCGGAGCAAAAAAGACAAACGTCCAGCTTTTGCTGCCACAACAAAGGTGCCAGCGGGGAAAAGTAATGCTGGTTCTCACTGCCTCCTGGAACCCTTTCAAATGCCACAGACAATTTGGCCCTCTCTGCTTTCCTGCGGACTCCATCCTCAAAAGCACCTGTTTTCGCTTTCGGCAGCCTCCGGAGCAAAAAAGACAAACGTCCAGCTTTTGCTGCCACAGCAAAGGTGCCAGCAGGGAAAAGTAATGCTGGTTCTCACTGCCTCCTGGAACCCTTTCAAATGCCACAGACAATTTGGCCCTCTCTGCTTTCCTGCGGACTCCATCCTCAAAAGCAGCTGTTTTCGCTTTCGGCAGCCTCCGGAGCAAAAAAGACAAACGTCCAGCTTTTGCTGCCACAGCAAAGGTGCCAGCGGGGAAAAGTAATGCTGGTTCTCACTGCCTCCTGGAACCTCTTCAAATGCCTCAGACAATTTGGCCCTCTCTGCTTTCCTGCGGACTCCATCCTCAAAAGCACCTGTTTTCGCTTTCGGCAGCCTCCGGAGCAAAAAAGACAAACGTCCAGCTTTTGCTGCCACAGCAAAGGTGCCAGCGGGGAAAAGTAATGCTGGTTCTCACTGCCTCCTGGAACCCTTTCAAATGCCACAGACAATTTGGCCCTCTCTGCTTTCCTGCGGACTCCATCCTCAAAAGAACCTATTTTCGCTTTCGGCGCCCTCCGGAGCAAAAAAGACAAACGTCCAGCTTTTGCTGCCACAGCAAAGGTACCAGCGGGGAAAAGTAATGCTGGTTCTCACTGCCTCCTGGAACCCTTTCAAATGCCACAGACAATTTGGCCCTCTCTGCTTTCCTGCGGACTCCATCCTCAAAAGCACCTGTTTTTGCTTTCGGCAGCCTCCGGAGCAAAAAAGACAAACGTCCAGCTTTTGCTGCCACAGCAAAGGTGCCAGCGGGGAAAAGTAATGCTGGTTCTCACTGCCTCCTGGAACCCTTTCAAATGCCACAGACAATTTGGCCCTCTCTGCTTTCCTGCGGACTCTATCCTCAAAAGCGCCTTTTTTCACTTTCGGCGCCCTCCGGTGGTAAAAAGACAAACGTCCAGCTTTTGCTGCCACAGCAAAGGTGCCAGCGGGGAAAAGTAATGCTGGTTCTCACTGCCTCCTGGAACCCTTTCAAATGCCAAAGACAATTTGGCCCTCTCTGCTTTCCTGCGGACTCCATCCTCAAAAGCAGCTGTTTTCGCTTTCGGCAGCCTCCGGAGCAAAAAAGACAAACGTCCAGCTTTTGCTGCCACAACAAAGGTGCCAGCGGGGAAAAGTAATGCTGGTTCTCACTGCCTCCTGGAACCCTTTCAAATGCCCCAGACAATTTGGCCCTCTCTGCTTTCCTGCGGACTCCATCCTCAAAAGCACCTGTTTTCGCTTTCGGCAGCCTCCGGAGCAAAAAAGACAAACGTCCAGCTTTTGCTGCCACAGCAAAGGTGCCAGCAGGGAAAAGTAATGCTGGTTCTCACTGCCTCCTGGAACCCTTTCAAATGCCACAGACAATTTGGCCCTCTCTGCTTTCCTGCGGACTCCATCCTCAAAAGCAGCTGTTTTCGCTTTCGGCAGCCTCCAGAGCAAAAAAGACAAACGTCCAGCTTTTGCTGCCACAGCAAAGGTGCCAGCGGGGAAAAGTAATGCTGGTTCTCACTGCCTCCTGGAACCTCTTCAAATGCCTCAGACAATTTGGCCCTCTCTGCTTTCCTGCGGACTCCATCCTCAAAAGCACCTGTTTTCGCTTTCGGCAGCCTCCGGAGCAAAAAAGACAAACGTCCAGCTTTTGCTGCCACAGCAAAGGTGCCAGCGGGGAAAAGTAATGCTGGTTCTCACTGCCTCCTGGAACCCTTTCAAATGCCACAGACAATTTGGCCCTCTCTGCTTTCCTGCGGACTCCATCCTCAAAAGAACCTATTTTCGCTTTCGGCGCCCTCCGGAGCAAAAAAGACAAACGTCCAGCTTTTGCTGCCACAGCAAAGGTACCAGCGGGGAAAAGTAATGCTGGTTCTCACTGCCTCCTGGAACCCTTTCAAATGCCACAGACAATTTGGCCCTCTCTGCTTTCCTGCGGACTCCATCCTCAAAAGCACCTGTTTTTGCTTTCGGCAGCCTCCGGAGCAAAAAAGACAAACGTCCAGCTTTTGCTGCCACAACAAAGGTGCCAGCGGGGAAAAGTAATGCTGGTTCTCACTGCCTCCTGGAACCCTTTCAAATGCCCTAGACAATTTGGCCCTCTCTGCTTTCCTGCGGACTCCATCCTCAAAAGCACCTGTTTTCGCTTTCGGCAGCCTCCGGAGCAAAAAAGACAAACGTCCAGCTTTTGCTGCCACAGCAAAGGTGCCAGCGGGGAAAAGTAATGCTGGTTCTCACTGCCTCCTGGAACCCTTTCAAATGCCACAGACAATTTGGCCCTCTCTGCTTTCCTGCGGACTCCATCCTCAAAAGCACCTGTTTTCGCTTTCGGCAGCCTCCGGAGCAAAAAAGACAAACGTCCAGCTTTTGCTGCCACAGCAAAGGTGCCAGCGGGGAAAAGTAATGCTGGTTCTCACTGCCTCCTGGAACCCTTTCAAATGCCACAGACAATTTGGCCCTCTCTGCTTTCCTGCGGACTCTATCCTCAAAAGCGCCTTTTTTCACTTTCGGCGCCCTCCGGTGGTAAAAAGACAAACGTCCAGCTTTTGCTGCCACAGCAAAGGTGCCAGCGGGGAAAAGTAATGCTGGTTCTCACTGCCTCCTGGAACCCTTTCAAATGCCAAAGACAATTTGGCCCTCTCTGCTTTCCTGCGGACTCCATCCGCAAAAGAACCTATTTTTGCTTTCGGCGCCCTCCGGAGCAAAAAAGACAAACGTCCAGCTTTTACTGCCACAACAAAGGTGCCAGTGGGGAAAAGTAATGCTGGTTCTCACTGCCTCCTGGAACCCTTTCAAATGCCCCAGACAATTTGGCCCTCTCTGCTTTCCTGCGGACTCCATCCTCAAAAGCAGCTGTTTTCGCTTTCGGCAGCCTCCGGAGCAAAAAAGACAAACGTCCAGCTTTTGCTGCCACAACAAAGGTGCCAGCGGGGAAAAGTAATGCTGGTTCTCACTGCCTCCTGGAACCCTTTCAAATTCCCCAGACAATTTGGCCCTCTCTGCTTTCCTGCGGACTCCATCCTCAAAAGCACCTGTTTTCGCTTTCGGCAGCCTCCGGAGCAAAAAAGACAAACGTCCAGCTTTTGCTGCCACAGCAAAGGTGCCAGCAGGGAAAAGTAATGCTGGTTCTCACTGCCTCCTGGAACCCTTTCAAATGCCACAGACAATTTGGCCCTCTCTGCTTTCCTGCGGACTCCATCCTCAAAAGCACCTGTTTTCGCTTTCGGCAGCCTCCGGAGCAAAAAAGACAAACGTCCAGCTTTTGCTGCCACAGCAAAGGTGCCAGCGGGGAAAAGTAATGCTGGTTCTCACTGCCTCCTGGAACCTCTTCAAATGCCTCAGACAATTTGGCCCTCTCTGCTTTCCTGCGGACTCCATCCTCAAAAGCAGCTGTTTTCGCTTTCGGCAGCCTCCGGAGCAAAAAAGACAAACGTCCAGCTTTTGCTGCCACAGCAAAGGTGCCAGCGGGGAAAAGTAATGCTGGTTCTCACTGCCTCCTGGAACCTCTTCAAATGCCTCAGACAATTTGGCCCTCTCTGCTTTCCTGCGGACTCCATCCTCAAAAGCACCTGTTTTCGCTTTCGGCAGCCTCCGGAGCAAAAAAGACAAACGTCCAGCTTTTGCTGCCACAGCAAAGGTGCCAGCGGGGAAAAGTAATGCTGGTTCTCACTGCCTCCTGGAACCCTTTCAAATGCCACAGACAATTTGGCCCTCTCTGCTTTCCTGCGGACTCCATCCTCAAAAGCAGCTGTTTTCGCTTTCGGCAGCCTCCGGAGCAAAAAAGACAAACGTCCAGCTTTTGCTGCCACAGCAAAGGTGCCAGCGGGGAAAAGTAATGCTGGTTCTCACTGCCTCCTGGAACCCTTTCAAATGCCCCAGACAATTTGGCCCTCTCTGCTTTCCTGCGGACTCCATCCTCAAAAGAACCTATTTTCGCTTTCGGCGCCCTCCGGAGCAAAAAAGACAAACGTCCAGCTTTTGCTGCCACAGCAAAGGTGCCAGCGGGGAAAAGTAATGCTGGTTCTCACTGCCTCCTGGAACCTCTTCAAATGCCACAGACAATTTGGCCCTCTCTGCTTTCCTGCGGACTCCATCCTCAAAAGCAGCTGTTTTCGCTTTCGGCAGCCTCCGGAGCAAAAAAGACAAACGTCCAGCTTTTGCTGCCACAGCAAAGGTGCCAGCGGGGAAAAGTAATGCTGGTTCTCACTGCCTCCTGGAACCCTTTCAAATGCCCCAGACAATTTGGCCCTCTCTGCTTTCCTGCGGACTCCATCCTCAAAAGAACCTATTTTCGCTTTCGGCGCCCTCCGGAGCAAAAAAGACAAACGTCCAGCTTTTGCTGCCACAGCAAAGGTGCCAGCGGGGAAAAGTAATGCTGGTTCTCACTGCCTCCTGGAACCCTTTCAAATGCCACAGACAATTTGGCCCTCTCTGCTTTCCTGCGGACTCCATCCTCAAAAGCAGCTGTTTTCGCTTTCGGCAGCCTCCGGAGCAAAAAAGACAAACGTCCAGCTTTTGCTGCCACAACAAAGGTGCCAGCGGGGAAAAGTAATGCTGGTTCTCACTGCCTCCTGGAACCCTTTCAAATGCCCCAGACAATTTGGCCCTCTCTGCTTTCCTGCGGACTCCATCCTCAAAAGCACCTGTTTTCGCTTTCGGCAGCCTCCGGAGCAAAAAAGACAAACGTCCAGCTTTTGCTGCCACAGCAAAGGTGCCAGCAGGGAAAAGTAATGCTGGTTCTCACTGCCTCCTGGAACCCTTTCAAATGCCACAGACAATTTGGCCCTCTCTGCTTTCCTGCGGACTCCATCCTCAAAAGCAGCTGTTTTCGCTTTCGGCAGCCTCCGGAGCAAAAAAGACAAACGTCCAGCTTTTGCTGCCACAGCAAAGGTGCCAGCGGGGAAAAGTAATGCTGGTTCTCACTGCCTCCTGGAACCCTTTCAAATGCCACAGACAATTTGGCCCTCTCTGCTTTCCTGTGGACTCCATCCTCAAAAGCACCTGTTTTCGCTTTCGGCAGCCTCCGGAGCAAAAAAGACAAACGTCCAGCTTTTGCTGCCACAGCAAAGGTGCCAGCGGGGAAAAGTAATGCTGGTTCTCACTGCCTCCTGGAACCTCTTCAAATGCCTCAGACAATTTGGCCCTCTCTGCTTTCCTGCGGACTCCATCCTCAAAAGCAGCTGTTTTCGCTTTCGGCAGCCTCCGGAGCAAAAAAGACAAACGTCCAGCTTTTGCTGCCACAGCAAAGGTGCCAGCGGGGAAAAGTAATGCTGGTTCTCACTGCCTCCTGGAACCTCTTCAAATGCCTCAGACAATTTGGCCCTCTCTGCTTTCCTGCGGACTCCATCCTCAAAAGCACCTGTTTTCGCTTTCGGAAGCCTCCGGAGCAAAAAAGACAAACGTCCAGCTTTTGCTGCCACAGCAAAGGTGCCAGCGGGGAAAAGTAATGCTGGTTCTCACTGCCTCCTGGAACCCTTTCAAATGCCACAGACAATTTGGCCCTCTCTGCTTTCCTGCGGACTCCATCCTCAAAAGCAGCTGTTTTCGCTTTCGGCAGCCTCCGGAGCAAAAAAGACAAACGTCCAGCTTTTGCTGCCACAGCAAAGGTGCCAGCGGGGAAAAGTAATGCTGGTTCTCACTGCCTCCTGGAACCCTTTCAAATGCCCCAGACAATTTGGCCCTCTCTGCTTTCCTGCGGACTCCATCCTCAAAAGAACCTATTTTCACTTTCGGCGCCCTCCGGAGCAAAAAAGACAAACGTCCAGCTTTTGCTGCCACAGCAAAGGTGCCAGCGGGGAAAAGTAATGCTGGTTCTCACTGCCTCCTGGAACCTCTTCAAATGCCCCAGACAATTTGGCCCTCTCTGCTTTCCTGCGGACTCCATCCTCAAAAGCAGCTGTTTTCGCTTTCGGCAGCCTCCGGAGCAAAAAAGACAAACGTCCAGCTTTTGCTGCCACAGCAAAGGTGCCAGCGGGGAAAAGTAATGCTGGTTCTCACTGCCTCCTGGAACCCTTTCAAATGCCCCAGACAATTTGGCCCTCTCTGCTTTCCTGCGGACTCCATCCTCAAAAGAACCTATTTTCGCTTTCGGCGCCCTCCGGAGCAAAAAAGACAAACGTCCAGCTTTTGCTGCCACAGCAAAGGTGCCAGCGGGGAAAAGGAATGCTGGTTCTCACTGCCTCCTGGAACCCTTTCAAATGCCACAGACAATTTGGCCCTCTCTGCTTTCCTGCGGACTCCATCCTCAAAAGCAGCTGTTTTCGCTTTCGGCAGCCTCCGGAGCAAAAAAGACAAACGTCCAGCTTTTGCTGCCACAACAAAGGTGCCAGCGGGGAAAAGTAATGCTGGTTCTCACTGCCTCCTGGAACCCTTTCAAATGCCCCAGACAATTTGGCCCTCTCTGCTTTCCTGCGGACTCCATCCTCAAAAGCACCTGTTTTCGCTTTCGGCAGCCTCCGGAGCAAAAAAGACAAACGTCCAGCTTTTGCTGCCACAGCAAAGGTGCCAACAGGGAAAAGTAATGCTGGTTCTCACTGCCTCCTGGAACCCTTTCAAATGCCACAGACAATTTGGCCCTCTCTGCTTTCCTGCGGACTCCATCCTCAAAAGCAGCTGTTTTCGCTTTCGGCAGCCTCCGGAGCAAAAAAGACAAACGTCCAGCTTTTGCTGCCACAGCAAAGGTGCCAGCGGGGAAAAGTAATGCTGGTTCTCACTGCCTCCTGGAACCCTTTCAAATGCCACAGACAATTTGGCCCTCTCTGCTTTCCTGTGGACTCCATCCTCAAAAGCACCTGTTTTCGCTTTCGGCAGCCTCCGGAGCAAAAAAGACAAACGTCCAGCTTTTGCTGCCACAGCAAAGGTGCCAGCGGGGAAAAGTAATGCTGGTTCTCACTGCCTCCTGGAACCTCTTCAAATGCCTCAGACAATTTGGCCCTCTCTGCTTTCCTGCGGACTCCATCCTCAAAAGCACCTTTTTTCGCTTTCGGCAGCCTCCGGAGCAAAAAAGACAAACGTCCAGCTTTTGCTGCCACAGCAAAGGTGCCAGCGGGGAAAAGTAATGCTGGTTCTCACTGCCTCCTGGAACCCTTTCAAATGCCACAGACAATTTGGCCCTCTCTGCTTTCCTGCGGACTCCATCCTCAAAAGAACCTATTTTCGCTTTCGGCGCCCTCCGGAGCAAAAAAGACAAACGTCCAGCTTTTGCTGCCACAGCAAATGTGCCAGCGGGGAAAAGTAATGCTGGTTCTCACTGCCTCCTGGAACCTCTTCAAATGCCACAGACAATTTGGCCCTCTCTGCTTTCCTGCGGACTCCATCCTCAAAAGCAGCTGTTTTCGCTTTCGGCAGCCTCCGGAGCAAAAAAGACAAACGTCCAGCTTTTGCTGCCACAGCAAAGGTGCCAGCGGGGAAAAGTAATGCTGGTTCTCACTGCCTCCTGGAACCCTTTCAAATGCCCCAGACAATTTGGCCCTCTCTGCTTTCCTGCGGACTCCATCCTCAAAAGAACCTATTTTCGCTTTCGGCGCCCTCCGGAGCAAAAAAGACAAACGTCCAGCTTTTGCTGCCACAGCAAAGGTGCCAGCGGGGAAAAGTAATGCTGGTTCTCACTGCCTCCTGGAACCCTTTCAAATGCCACAGACAATTTGGCCCTCTCTGCTTTCCTGTGGACTCCATCCTCAAAAGCACCTGTTTTCGCTTTCGGCAGCCTCCGGAGCAAAAAAGACAAACGTCCAGCTTTTGCTGCCACAGCAAAGGTGCCAGCGGGGAAAAGTAATGCTGGTTCTCACTGCCTCCTGGAACCTCTTCAAATGCCACAGACAATTTGGCCCTCTCTGCTTTCCTGCGGACTCCATCCTCAAAAGCAGCTGTTTTCGCTTTCGGCAGCCTCCGGAGCAAAAAAGACAAACGTCCAGCTTTTGCTGCCACAGCAAAGGTGCCAGCGGGGAAAAGTAATGCTGGTTCTCACTGCCTCCTGGAACCTCTTCAAATGCCTCAGACAATTTGGCCCTCTCTGCTTTCCTGCGGACTCCATCCTCAAAAGCACCTTTTTTCGCTTTCGGCAGCCTCCGGAGCAAAAAAGACAAACGTCCAACTTTTGCTGCCACAGCAAAGGTGCCAGCGGGGAAAAGTAATGCTGGTTCTCACTGCCTCCTGGAACCCTTTCAAATGCCACAGACAATTTGGCCCTCTCTGCTTTCCTGCGGACTCCATCCTCAAAAGCAGCTGTTTTCGCTTTGGGCAGCCTCCGGAGCAAAAAAGACAAACGTCCAGCTTTTGCTGCCACAGCAAAGGTGCCAGCGGGGAAAAGTAATGCTGGTTCTCACTGCCTCCTGGAACCCTTTCAAATGCCACAGACAATTTGGCCCTCTCTGCTTTCCTGCGGACTCCATCCTCAAAAGAACCTATTTTCGCTTTCGGCGCCCTCCGGAGCAAAAAAGACAAACGTCCAGCTTTTGCTGCCACAGCAAATGTGCCAGCGGGGAAAAGTAATGCTGGTTCTCACTGCCTCCTGGAACCTCTTCAAATGCCTCAGACAATTTGGCCCTCTCTGCTTTCCTGCGGACTCCATCCTCAAAAGCAGCTGTTTTCGCTTTCGGCAGCCTCCGGAGCAAAAAAGACAAACGTCCAGCTTTTGCTGCCACAGCAAAGGTGCCAGCGGGGAAAAGTAATGCTGGTTCTCACTGCCTCCTGGAACCCTTTCAAATGCCCCAGACAATTTGGCCCTCTCTGCTTTCCTGCGGACTCCATCCTCAAAAGCACCTGTT
The DNA here is from genome assembly GCF_965231255.1 of Vanellus vanellus. Taxonomy (NCBI): domain Eukaryota; kingdom Metazoa; phylum Chordata; class Aves; order Charadriiformes; family Charadriidae; genus Vanellus; species Vanellus vanellus. The sequence goes on along the minus strand of NW_028128932.1, from coordinate 63,697 downwards.
TTTGCTTTCGGCGCCCTCCGGAGCAAAAAAGACAAACGTCCAGCTTTTGCTGCCACAGCAAAGGTGCCAGCGGGGAAAAGTAATGCTGGTTCTCACTGCCTCCTGGAACCCTTTCAAATGCCACAGACAATTTGGCCCTCTCTGCTTTCCTGCGGACTCTATCCTCAAAAGCGCCTTTTTTCACTTTCGGCGCCCTCCGGTGGTAAAAAGACAAACGTCCAGCTTTTGCTGCCACAGCAAAGGTGCCAGCAGGGAAAAGTAATGCTGGTTCTCACTGCCTCCTGGAACCCTTTCAAATGCCAAAGACAATTTGGCCCTCTCTGCTTTCCTGCGGACTCCATCCTCAAAAGAACCTATTTTTGCTTTCGGCGCCCTCCGGAGCAAAAAAGACAAAGGTCCAGCTTTTGCTGCCACAGCAGAGGTGCCAGCGGGGAAAAGTAATGCTGGTTCTCACTGCCTCCTGGAACCCTTTCAAATGCCCCAGACAATTTGGCCCTCTCTGCTTTCCTGCGGACTCCATCCTCAAAAGCAGCTGTTTTCGCTTTCGGCAGCCTCCGGAGCAAAAAAGACAAACGTCCAGCTTTTGCTGCCACAGCAAAGGTGCCAGCGGGGAAAAGTAATGCTGGTTCTCACTGCCTCCTGGAACCCTTTCAAATGCCACAGACAATTTGGCCCTCTCTGCTTTCCTGTGGACTCTATCCTCAAAAGAGCCTTTTTTCACTTTTGGCGCCCTCCAGTAGTAAAAAGACAAACGTCCAGCTTTTGCTGCCACAGCAAAGGTGCCAGCAGGGAAAAGTAATGCTGGTTCTCACTGCCTCCTGGAACCCTTTCAAATGCCACAGACAATTTGGCCCTCTCTGCTTTCCTGCGGACTCCATCCTCAAAAGCAGCTGTTTTCGCTTTCGGCAGCCTCCGGAGCAAAAAAGACAAACGTCCAGCTTTTGCTGCCACAGCAAAGGTGCCAGCGGGGAAAAGTAATGCTGGTTCTCACTGCCTCCTGGAACCTCTTCAAATGCCTCAGACAATTTGGCCCTCTCTGCTTTCCTGCGGACTCCATCCTCAAAAGCACCTGTTTTCGCTTTCGGCAGCCTCCGGAGCAAAAAAGACAAACGTCCAGCTTTTGCTGCCACAGCAAAGGTGCCAGCGGGGAAAAGTAATGCTGGTTCTCACTGCCTCCTGGAACCCTTTCAAATGCCACAGACAATTTGGCCCTCTCTGCTTTCCTGTGGACTCCATCCTCAAAAGCACCTGTTTTCGCTTTCGGCAGCCTCCGGAGCAAAAAAGACAAACGTCCAGCTTTTGCTGCCACAGCAAAGGTGCCAGCGGGGAAAAGTAATGCTGGTTCTCACTGCCTCCTGGAACCTCTTCAAATGCCTCAGACAATTTGGCCCTCTCTGCTTTCCTGCGGACTCCATCCTCAAAAGCACCTGTTTTCGCTTTCGGCAGCCTCCGGAGCAAAAAAGACAAACGTCCAGCTTTTGCTGCCACAGCAAAGGTGCCAGCAGGGAAAAGTAATGCTGGTTCTCACTGCCTCCTGGAACCCTTTCAAATGCCACAGACAATTTGGCCCTCTCTGCTTTCCTGCGGACTCCATCCTCAAAAGCAGCTGTTTTCGCTTTCGGCAGCCTCCGGAGCAAAAAAGACAAACGTCCAGCTTTTGCTGCCACAGCAAAGGTGCCAGCGGGGAAAAGTAATGCTGGTTCTCACTGCCTCCTGGAACCTCTTCAAATGCCTCAGACAATTTGGCCCTCTCTGCTTTCCTGCGGACTCCATCCTCAAAAGCACCTGTTTTCGCTTTCGGCAGCCTCCGGAGCAAAAAAGACAAACGTCCAGCTTTTGCTGCCACAGCAAAGGTGCCAGCGGGGAAAAGTAATGCTGGTTCTCACTGCCTCCTGGAACCCTTTCAAATGCCCCAGACAATTTGGCCCTCTCTGCTTTCCTGCGGACTCCATCCTCAAAAGCACCTGTTTTCGCTTTCGGCAGCCTCCGGAGCAAAAAAGACAAACGTCCAGCTTTTGCTGCCACAGCAAAGGTGCCAGCAGGGAAAAGTAATGCTGGTTCTCACTGCCTCCTGGAACCCTTTCAAATGCCACAGACAATTTGGCCCTCTCTGCTTTCCTGCGGACTCCATCCTCAAAAGCACCTGTTTTCGCTTTCGGCAGCCTCCGGAGCAAAAAAGACAAACGTCCAGCTTTTGCTGCCACAGCAAAGGTGCCAGCGGGGAAAAGTAATGCTGGTTCTCACTGCCTCCTGGAACCCTTTCAAATGCCACAGACAATTTGGCCCTCTCTGCTTTCCTGTGGACTCCATCCTCAAAAGCACCTGTTTTCGCTTTCGGCAGCCTCCGGAGCAAAAAAGACAAACGTCCAGCTTTTGCTGCCACAGCAAAGGTGCCAGCGGGGAAAAGTAATGCTGGTTCTCACTGCCTCCTGGAACCTCTTCAAATGCCTCAGACAATTTGGCCCTCTCTGCTTTCCTGCGGACTCCATCCTCAAAAGCACCTGTTTTCGCTTTCGGCAGCCTCCGGAGCAAAAAAGACAAACGTCCAGCTTTTGCTGCCACAGCAAAGGTGCCAGCGGGGAAAAGTAATGCTGGTTCTCACTGCCTCCTGGAACCTCTTCAAATGACTCAGACAATTTGGCCCTCTCTGCTTTCCTGTGGACTCCATCCTCAAAAGCACCTTTTTTCGCTTTCGGCAGCCTCCGGAGCAAAAAAGACAAACGTCCAGCTTTTGCTGCCACAGCAAAGGTGCCAGCGGGGAAAAGTAATGCTGGTTCTCACTGCCTCCTGGAACCCTTTCAAATGCCACAGACAATTTGGCCCTCTCTGCTTTCCTGCGGACTCCATCCTCAAAAGCACCTGTTTTCGCTTTCGGCAGCTTCCGGAGCAAAAAAGACAAACGTCCAGCTTTTGCTGCCACAGCAAAGGTGCCAGCGGGGAAAAGTAATGCTGGTTCTCACTGCCTCCTGGAACCCTTTCAAATGCCACAGACAATTTGGCCCTCTCTGCTTTCCTGCGGACTCCATCCTCAAAAGAACCTATTTTCGCTTTCGGTGCCCTCCGGAGCAAAAAAGACAAACGTCCAGCTTTTGCTGCCACAGCAAATGTGCCAGCGGGGAAAAGTAATGCTGGTTCTCACTGCCTCCTGGAACCTCTTCAAATGCCACAGACAATTTGGCCCTCTCTGCTTTCCTGCGGACTCCATCCTCAAAAGCAGCTGTTTTCGCTTTCGGCAGCCTCCGGAGCAAAAAAGACAAACGTCCAGCTTTTGCTGCCACAGCAAAGGTGCCAGCGGGGAAAAGTAATGCTGGTTCTCACTGCCTCCTGGAACCCTTTCAAATGCCCCAGACAATTTGGCCCTCTCTGCTTTCCTGCGGACTCCATCCTCAAAAGAACCTATTTTCGCTTTCGGCGCCCTCCGGAGCAAAAAAGACAAACGTCCAGCTTTTGCTGCCACAGCAAAGGTGCCAGCGGGGAAAAGTAATGCTGGTTCTCACTGCCTCCTGGAACCCTTTCAAATGCCACAGACAATTTGGCCCTCTCTGCTTTCCTGCGGACTCCATCCTCAAAAGCACCTGTTTTCGCTTTCGGCAGCCTCCGGAGCAAAAAAGACAAACGTCCAGCTTTTGCTGCCACAACAAAGGTGCCAGCGGGGAAAAGTAATGCTGGTTCTCACTGCCTCCTGGAACCCTTTCAAATGCCCCAGACAATTTGGCCCTCTCTGCTTTCCTGCGGACTCCATCCTCAAAAGCACCTGTTTTCGCTTTCGGCAGCCTCCGGAGCAAAAAAGACAAACGTCCAGCTTTTGCTGCCACAGCAAAGGTGCCAGCGGGGAAAAGTAATGCTGGTTCTCACTGCCTCCTGGAACCCTTTCAAATGCCCCAGACAATTTGGCCCTCTCTGCTTTCCTGCGGACTCCATCCTCAAAAGAACCTATTTTCGCTTTCGGCGCCCTCCGGAGCAAAAAAGACAAACGTCCAGCTTTTGCTGCCACAGCAAAGGTGCCAGCGGGGAAAAGTAATGCTGGTTCTCACTGCCTCCTGGAACCCTTTCAAATGCCACAGACAATTTGGCCCTCTCTGCTTTCCTGCGGACTCCATCCTCAAAAGCAGCTGTTTTCGCTTTCGGCAGCCTCCGGAGCAAAAAAGACAAACGTCCAGCTTTTGCTGCCACAGCAAAGGTGCCAGCGGGGAAAAGTAATGCTGGTTCTCACTGCCTCCTGGAACCCTTTCAAATGCCCCAGACAATTTGGCCCTCTCTGCTTTCCTGCGGACTCCATCCTCAAAAGCACCTGTTTTCGCTTTCGGCAGCCTCCGGAGCAAAAAAGACAAACGTCCAGCTTTTGCTGCCACAGCAAAGGTGCCAGCAGGGAAAAGTAATGCTGGTTCTCACTGCCTCCTGGAACCCTTTCAAATGCCACAGACAATTTGGCCCTCTCTGCTTTGCTGCGGACTCCATCCTCAAAAGCAGCTGTTTTCGCTTTCGGCAGCCTCCGGAGCAAAAAAGACAAACGTCCAGCTTTTGCTGCCACAGCAAAGGTGCCAGCGGGGAAAAGTAATGCTGGTTCTCACTGCCTCCTGGAACCCTTTCAAATGCCACAGACAATTTGGCCCTCTCTGCTTTCCTGTGGACTCCATCCTCAAAAGCACCTGTTTTCGCTTTCGGCAGCCTCCGGAGCAAAAAAGACAAACGTCCAGCTTTTGCTGCCACAGCAAAGGTGCCAGCGGGGAAAAGTAATGCTGGTTCTCACTGCCTCCTGGAACCTCTTCAAATGCCTCAGACAATTTGGCCCTCTCTGCTTTCCTGCGGACTCCATCCTCAAAAGCAGCTGTTTTCGCTTTCGGCAGCCTCCGGAGCAAAAAAGACAAACGTCCAGCTTTTGCTGCCACAGCAAAGGTGCCAGCGGGGAAAAGTAATGCTGGTTCTCACTGCCTCCTGGAACCTCTTCAAATGCCTCAGACAATTTGGCCCTCTCTGCTTTCCTGCGGACTCCATCCTCAAAAGCACCTTTTTTCGCTTTCGGCAGCCTCCGGAGCAAAAAAGACAAACGTCCAGCTTTTGCTGCCACAGCAAAGGTGCCAGCGGGGAAAAGTAATGCTGGTTCTCACTGCCTCCTGGAACCCTTTCAAATGCCACAGACAATTTGGCCCTCTCTGCTTTCCTGCGGACTCCATCCTCAAAAGCACCTGTTTTCGCTTTCGGCAGCCTCCGGAGCAAAAAAGACAAACGTCCAGCTTTTGCTGCCACAGCAAAGGTGCCAGCGGGGAAAAGTAATGCTGGTTCTCACTGCCTCCTGGAACCCTTTCAAATGCCACAGACAATTTGGCCCTCTCTGCTTTCCTGCGGACTCCATCCTCAAAAGAAGCTATTTTCGCTTTCGGCGCCCTCCGGAGCAAAAAAGACAAACGTACAGCTTTTGCTGCCACAGCAAATGTGCCAGCGGGGAAAAGTAATGCTGGTTCTCACTGCCTCCTGGAATCCTTTCAAATGCCACAGACAATTTGGCCCTCTCTGCTTTCCTGCGGACTCCATCCTCAAAAGCAGCTGTTTTCGCTTTCGGCAGCCTCCGGAGCAAAAAAGACAAACGTCCAGCTTTTGCTGCCACAGCAAAGGTGCCAGCGGGGAAAAGTAATGCTGGTTCTCACTGCCTCCTGGAACCCTTTCAAATGCCCCAGACAATTTGGCCCTCTCTGCTTTCCTGTGGACTCCATCCTCAAAAGCACCTGTTTTCGCTTTCGGCAGCCTCCGGAGCAAAAAAGACAAACGTCCAGCTTTTGCTGCCACAGCAAAGGTGCCAGCGGGGAAAAGTAATGCTGGTTCTCACTGCCTCCTGGAACCCTTTCAAATGCCCCAGACAATTTGGCCCTCTCTGCTTTCCTGCGGACTCCATCCTCAAAAGCACCTGTTTTCGCTTTCGGCAGCCTCCGGAGCAAAAAAGACAAACGTCCAGCTTTTGCTGCCACAGCAAAGGTGCCAGCGGGGAAAAGTAATGCTGGTTCTCACTGCCTCCTGGAACCCTTTCAAATGCCACAGACAATTTGGCCCTCTCTGCTTTCCTGCGGACTCCATCCTCAAAAGCAGCTGTTTTCGCTTTCGGCAGCCTCCGGAGCAAAAAAGACAAACGTCCAGCTTTTGCTGCCACAGCAAAGGTGCCAGCGGGGAAAAGTAATGCTGGTTCTCACTGCCTCCTGGAACCCTTTCAAATGCCACAGACAATTTGGCCCTCTCTGCTTTCCTGCGGACTCTATCCTCAAAAGCGCCTTTTTTCACTTTCGGCGCCCTCCGGTGGTAAAAAGACAAACGTCCAGCTTTTGCTGCCACAGCAAAGGTGCCAGCGGGGAAAAGTAATGCTGGTTCTCACTGCCTCCTGGAACCTCTTCAAATGCCTCAGACAATTTGGCCCTCTCTGCTTTCCTGCGGACTCCATCCTCAAAAGCACCTGTTTTCGCTTTCGGCAGCCTCCGGAGCAAAAAAGACAAACGTCCAGCTTTTGCTGCCACAGCAAAGGTGCCAGCGGGGAAAAGTAATGCTGGTTCTCACTGCCTCCTGGAACCTCTTCAAATGACTCAGACAATTTGGCCCTCTCTGCTTTCCTGTGGACTCCATCCTCAAAAGCACCTTTTTTCGCTTTCGGCAGCCTCCGGAGCAAAAAAGACAAACGTCCAGCTTTTGCTGCCACAGCAAAGGTGCCAGCGGGGAAAAGTAATGCTGGTTCTCACTGCCTCCTGGAACCCTTTCAAATGCCACAGACAATTTGGCCCTCTCTGCTTTCCTGCGGACTCCATCCTCAAAAGCACCTGTTTTCGCTTTCGGCAGCTTCCGGAGCAAAAAAGACAAACGTCCAGCTTTTGCTGCCACAGCAAAGGTGCCAGCGGGGAAAAGTAATGCTGGTTCTCACTGCCTCCTGGAACCCTTTCAAATGCCACAGACAATTTGGCCCTCTCTGCTTTCCTGCGGACTCCATCCTCAAAAGAACCTATTTTCGCTTTCGGTGCCCTCCGGAGCAAAAAAGACAAACGTCCAGCTTTTGCTGCCACAGCAAATGTGCCAGCGGGGAAAAGTAATGCTGGTTCTCACTGCCTCCTGGAACCTCTTCAAATGCCACAGACAATTTGGCCCTCTCTGCTTTCCTGCGGACTCCATCCTCAAAAGCAGCTGTTTTCGCTTTCGGCAGCCTCCGGAGCAAAAAAGACAAACGTCCAGCTTTTGCTGCCACAGCAAAGGTGCCAGCGGGGAAAAGTAATGCTGGTTCTCACTGCCTCCTGGAACCCTTTCAAATGCCCCAGACAATTTGGCCCTCTCTGCTTTCCTGCGGACTCCATCCTCAAAAGAACCTATTTTCGCTTTCGGCGCCCTCCGGAGCAAAAAAGACAAACGTCCAGCTTTTGCTGCCACAGCAAAGGTGCCAGCGGGGAAAAGTAATGCTGGTTCTCACTGCCTCCTGGAACCCTTTCAAATGCCACAGACAATTTGGCCCTCTCTGCTTTCCTGCGGACTCCATCCTCAAAAGCACCTGTTTTCGCTTTCGGCAGCCTCCGGAGCAAAAAAGACAAACGTCCAGCTTTTGCTGCCACAACAAAGGTGCCAGCGGGGAAAAGTAATGCTGGTTCTCACTGCCTCCTGGAACCCTTTCAAATGCCCCAGACAATTTGGCCCTCTCTGCTTTCCTGCGGACTCCATCCTCAAAAGCACCTGTTTTCGCTTTCGGCAGCCTCCGGAGCAAAAAAGACAAACGTCCAGCTTTTGCTGCCACAGCAAAGGTGCCAGCGGGGAAAAGTAATGCTGGTTCTCACTGCCTCCTGGAACCCTTTCAAATGCCCCAGACAATTTGGCCCTCTCTGCTTTCCTGCGGACTCCATCCTCAAAAGAACCTATTTTCGCTTTCGGCGCCCTCCGGAGCAAAAAAGACAAACGTCCAGCTTTTGCTGCCACAGCAAAGGTGCCAGCGGGGAAAAGTAATGCTGGTTCTCACTGCCTCCTGGAACCCTTTCAAATGCCACAGACAATTTGGCCCTCTCTGCTTTCCTGCGGACTCCATCCTCAAAAGCACCTGTTTTCGCTTTCGGCAGCCTCCGGAGCAAAAAAGACAAACGTCCAGCTTTTGCTGCCACAAAAAAGGTGCCAGCGGGGAAAAGTAATGCTGGTTCTCACTGCCTCCTGGAACCCTTTCAAATGCCCCAGACAATTTGGCCCTCTCTGCTTTCCTGCGGACTCCATCCTCAAAAGCACCTGTTTTCGCTTTCGGCAGCCTCCGGAGCAAAAAAGACAAACGTCCAGCTTTTGCTGCCACAGCAAAGGTGCCAGCAGGGAAAAGTAATGCTGGTTCTCACTGCCTCCTGGAACCCTTTCAAATGCCACAGACAATTTGGCCCTCTCTGCTTTGCTGCGGACTCCATCCTCAAAAGCAGCTGTTTTCGCTTTCGGCAGCCTCCGGAGCAAAAAAGACAAACGTCCAGCTTTTGCTGCCACAGCAAAGGTGCCAGCGGGGAAAAGTAATGCTGGTTCTCACTGCCTCCTGGAACCCTTTCAAATGCCACAGACAATTTGGCCCTCTCTGCTTTCCTGTGGACTCCATCCTCAAAAGCAGCTGTTTTCGCTTTCGGCAGCCTCCGGAGCAAAAAAGACAAACGTCCAGCTTTTGCTGCCACAGCAAAGGTGCCAGCGGGGAAAAGTAATGCTGGTTCTCACTGCCTCCTGGAACCTCTTCAAATGCCTCAGACAATTTGGCCCTCTCTGCTTTCCTGCGGACTCCATCCTCAAAAGCACCTGTTTTCGCTTTCGGCAGCCTCCGGAGCAAAAAAGACAAACGTCCAGCTTTTGCTGCCACAGCAAAGGTGCCAGCGGGGAAAAGTAATGCTGGTTCTCACTGCCTCCTGGAACCTCTTCAAATGCCTCAGACAATTTGGCCCTCTCTGCTTTCCTGCGGACTCCATCCTCAAAAGCAGCTGTTTTCGCTTTCGGCAGCCTCCGGAGCAAAAAAGACAAACGTCCAGCTTTTGCTGCCACAGCAAAGGTGCCAGCGGGGAAAAGTAATGCTGGTTCTCACTGCCTCCTGGAACCCTTTCAAATGCCACAGACAATTTGGCCCTCTCTGCTTTCCTGCGGACTCCATCCTCAAAAGCACCTGTTTTCGCTTTCGGCAGCCTCCGGAGCAAAAAAGACAAACGTCCAGCTTTTGCTGCCACAGCAAAGGTGCCAGCGGGCAAAAGTAATGCTGGTTCTCACTGCCTCCTGGAACCCTTTCAAATGCCCCAGACAATTTGGCCCTCTCTGCTTTCCTGCGGACTCCATCCTCAAAAGAACCTATTTTCGCTTTCGGCGCCCTCCGGAGCAAAAAAGACAAACGTCCAGCTTTTGCTGCCACAGCAAATGTGCCAGCGGGGAAAAGTAATGCTGGTTCTCACTGCCTCCTGGAATCCTTTCAAATGCCACAGACAATTTGGCCCTCTCTGCTTTCCTGCAGACTCCATCCTCAAAAGCAGCTGTTTTCGCTTTCGGCAGCCTCCGGAGCAAAAAAGACAAACGTCCAGCTTTTGCTGCCACAGCAAAGGTGCCAGCGGGGAAAAGTAATGCTGGTTCTCACTGCCTCCTGGAACCCTTTCAAATGCCCCAGACAATTTGGCCCTCTCTGCTTTCCTGCGGACTCCATCCTCAAAAGAACCTATTTTCGCTTTCGGCGCCCTCCGGAGCAAAAAAGACAAACGTCCAGCTTTTGCTGCCACAGCAAAGGTGCCAGCGGGGAAAAGTAATGCTGGTTCTCACTGCCTCCTGGAATCCTTTCAAATGCCACAGACAATTTGGCCCTCTCTGCTTTCCTGCGGACTCCATCCTCAAAAGCAGCTGTTTTCGCTTTCGGCAGCCTCCGGAGCAAAAAAGACAAACGTCCAGCTTTTGCTGCCACAGCAAAGGTGCCAGCGGGGAAAAGTAATGCTGGTTCTCACTGCCTCCTGGAACCCTTTCAAATGCCACAGACAATTTGGCCCTCTCTGCTTTCCTGCGGACTCTATCCTCAAAAGCGCCTTTTTTCACTTTCGGCGCCCTCCGGTGGTAAAAAGACAAACGTCCAGCTTTTGCTGCCACAGCAAAGGTGCCAGCAGGGAAAAGTAATGCTGGTTCTCACTGCCTCCTGGAACCCTTTCAAATGCCAAAGACAATTTGGCCCTCTCTGCTTTCCTGCGGACTCCATCCTCAAAAGAACCTATTTTTGCTTTCGGCGCCCTCCGGAGCAAAAAAGACAAACGTCCAGCTTTTGCTGCCACAACAAAGGTGCCAGCGGGGAAAAGTAATGCTGGTTCTCACTGCCTCCTGGAACCCTTTCAAATGCCCCAGACAATTTGGCCCTCTCTGCTTTCCTGCGGACTCCATCCTCAAAAGCACCTGTTTTCGCTTTCGGCAGCCTCCGGAGCAAAAAAGACAAACGTCCAGCTTTTGCTGCCACAGCAAAGGTGCCAGCAGGGAAAAGTAATGCTGGTTCTCACTGCCTCCTGGAACCCTTTCAAATGCCACAGACAATTTGGCCCTCTCTGCTTTCCTGCGGACTCCATCCTCAAAAGCAGCTGTTTTCGCTTTCGGCAGCCTCCGGAGCAAAAAAGACAAACGTCCAGCTTTTGCTGCCACAGCAAAGGTGCCAGCGGGGAAAAGTAATGCTGGTTCTCACTGCCTCCTGGAACCCTTTCAAATGCCACAGACAATTTGGCCCTCTCTGCTTTCCTGTGGACTCCATCCTCAAAAGAACCTGTTTTCGCTTTCGGCAGCCTCCGGAGCAAAAAAGACAAACGTCCAGCTTTTGCTGCCACAGCAAAGGTGCCAGCGGGGAAAAGTAATGCTGGTTCTCACTGCCTCCTGGAACCTCTTCAAATGCCTCAGACAATTTGGCCCTCTCTGCTTTCCTGCGGACTCCATCCTCAAAAGCACCTGTTTTCGCTTTCGGCAGCCTCCGGAGCAAAAAAGACAAACGTCCAGCTTTTGCTGCCACAGCAAAGGTGCCAGCGGGGAAAAGTAATGCTGGTTCTCACTGCCTCCTGGAACCTCTTCAAATGCCTCAGACAATTTTGCCCTCTCTGCTTTCCTGCGGACTCCATCCTCAAAAGCACCTGTTTTCGCTTTCGGCAGCCTCCGGAGCAAAAAAGACAAACGTCCAGCTTTTGCTGCCACAGCAAAGGTGCCAGCGGGGAAAAGTAATGCTGGTTCTCACTGCCTCCTGGAATCCTTTCAAATGCCACAGACAATTTGGCCCTCTCTGCTTTCCTGCGGACTCCATCCTCAAAAGCAGCTGTTTTCGCTTTCGGCAGCCTCCGGAGCAAAAAAGACAAACGTCCAGCTTTTGCTGCCACAGCAAAGGTGCCAGCGGGGAAAAGTAATGCTGGTTCTCACTGCCTCCTGGAACCCTTTCAAATGCCACAGACAATTTGGCCCTCTCTGCTTTCCTGCGGACTCCATCCTCAAAAGAACCTATTTTCGCTTTCGGCGCCCTCCGGAGCAAAAAAGACAAACGTCCAGCTTTTGCTGCCACAGCAAATGTGCCAGCGGGGAAAAGTAATGCTGGTTCTCACTGCCTCCTGGAACCCTTTCAAATGCCACAGACAATTTGGCCCTCTCTGCTTTGCTGCGGACTCCATCCTCAAAAGCAGCTGTTTTCGCTTTCGGCAGCCTCCGGAGCAAAAAAGACAAACGTCCAGGTTTTGCTGCCACAGCAAAGGTGCCAGCGGGGAAAAGTAATGCTGGTTCTCACTGCCTCCTGGAACCCTTTCAAATGCCACAGACAATTTGGCCCTCTCTGCTTTCCTGTGGACTCCATCCTCAAAAGCAGCTGTTTTCGCTTTCGGCAGCCTCCGGAGCAAAAAAGACAAACGTCCAGCTTTTGCTGCCACAGCAAAGGTGCCAGCGGGGAAAAGTAATGCTGGTTCTCACTGCCTCCTGGAACCTCTTCAAATGCCTCAGACAATTTGGCCCTCTCTGCTTTCCTGCGGACTCCATCCTCAAAAGCAGCTGTTTTCGCTTTCGGCAGCCTCCGGAGCAAAAAAGACAAACGTCCAGCTTTTGCTGCCACAGCAAAGGTGCCAGCGGGGAAAAGTAATGCTGGTTCTCACTGCCTCCTGGAACCTCTTCAAATGCCTCAGACAATTTGGCCCTCTCTGCTTTCCTGCGGACTCCATCCTCAAAAGCACCTGTTTTCGCTTTCGGCAGCCTCCGGAGCAAAAAAGACAAACGTCCAGCTTTTGCTGCCACAGCAAAGGTGCCAGCGGGGAAAAGTAATGCTGGTTCTCACTGCCTCCTGGAACCCTTTCAAATGCCACAGACAATTTGGCCCTCTCTGCTTTCCTGCGGACTCCATCCTCAAAAGCAGCTGTTTTCGCTTTCGGCAGCCTCCGGAGCAAAAAAGACAAACGTCCAGCTTTTGCTGCCACAGCAAAGGTGCCAGCGGGGAAAAGTAATGCTGGTTCTCACTGCCTCCTGGAACCCTTTCAAATGCCACAGACAATTTGGCCCTCTCTGCTTTCCTGCGGACTCCATCCTCAAAAGAACCTATTTTCGCTTTCGGCGCCCTCCGGAGCAAAAAAGACAAACGTCCAGCTTTTGCTGCCACAGCAAAGGTGCCAGCGGGGAAAAGTAATGCTGGTTCTCACTGCCTCCTGGAATCCTTTCAAATGCCACAGACAATTTGGCCCTCTCTGCTTTCCTGCAGACTCCATCCTCAAAAGCAGCTGTTTTCGCTTTCGGCAGCCTCCGGAGCAAAAAAGACAAACGTCCAGCTTTTGCTGCCACAGCAAAGGTGCCAGCGGGGAAAAGTAATGCTGGTTCTCACTGCCTCCTGGAACCCTTTCAAATGCCCCAGACAATTTGGCCCTCTCTGCTTTCCTGCGGACTCCATCCTCAAAAGAACCTATTTTCGCTTTCGGCGCCCTCCGGAGCAAAAAAGACAAACGTCCAGCTTTTGCTGCCACAGCAAATGTGCCAGCGGGGAAAAGTAATGCTGGTTCTCACTGCCTCCTGGAATCCTTTCAAATGCCACAGACAATTTGGCCCTCTCTGCTTTCCTGCGGACTCCATCCTCAAAAGCAGCTGTTTTCGCTTTCGGCAGCCTCCGGAGCAAAAAAGACAAACGTCCAGCTTTTGCTGCCACAGCAAAGGTGCCAGCGGGGAAAAGTAATGCTGGTTCTCACTGCCTCCTGGAACCCTTTCAAATGCCACAGACAATTTGGCCCTCTCTGCTTTCCTGCGGACTCCATCCTCAAAAGCACCTGTTTTCGCTTTCGGCAGCCTCCGGAGCAAAAAAGACAAACGTCCAGCTTTTGCTGCCACAACAAAGGTGCCAGCAGGGAAAAGTAATGCTGGTTCTCACTGCCTCCTGGAACCCTTTCAAATGCCCCAGACAATTTGGCCCTCTCTGCTTTCCTGCGGACTCCATCCTCAAAAGCACCTGTTTTCGCTTTCGGCAGCCTCCGGAGCAAAAAAGACAAACGTCCAGCTTTTGCTGCCACAGCAAAGGTGCCAGCGGGGAAAAGTAATGCTGGTTCTCACTGCCTCCTGGAACCCTTTCAAATGCCACAGACAATTTGGCCCTCTCTGCTTTCCTGCGGACTCTATCCTCAAAAGCGCCTTTTTTCACTTTCGGCGCCCTCCGGTGGTAAAAAGACAAACGTCCAGCTTTTGCTGCCACAGCAAAGGTGCCAGCGGGGAAAAGTAATGCTGGTTCTCACTGCCTCCTGGAACCCTTTCAAATGCCAAAGACAATTTGGCCCTCTCTGCTTTCCTGCGGACTCCATCCTCAAAAGAACCTATTTTTGCTTTCGGCGCCCTCCGGAGCAAAAAAGACAAACGTCCAGCTTTTGCTGCCACAACAAAGGTGCCAGCGGGGAAAAGTAATGCTGGTTCTCACTGCCTCCTGGAACCCTTTCAAATGCCCCAGACAATTTGGCCCTCTCTGCTTTCCTGCGGACTCCATCCTCAAAAGCACCTGTTTTCGCTTTCGGCAGCCTCCGGAGCAAAAAAGACAAACGTCCAGCTTTTGCTGCCACAGCAAAGGTGCCAGCAGGGAAAAGTAATGCTGGTTCTCACTGCCTCCTGGAACCCTTTCAAATGCCACAGACAATTTGGCCCTCTCTGCTTTCCTGCGGACTCCATCCTCAAAAGCAGCTGTTTTCGCTTTCGGCAGCCTCCGGAGCAAAAAAGACAAACGTCCAGCTTTTGCTGCCACAGCAAAGGTGCCAGCGGGGAAAAGTAATGCTGGTTCTCACTGCCTCCTGGAACCCTTTCAAATGCCACAGACAATTTGGCCCTCTCTGCTTTCCTGTGGACTCCATCCTCAAAAGCACCTGTTTTCGCTTTCGGCAGCCTCCGGAGCAAAAAAGACAAACGTCCAGCTTTTGCTGCCACAGCAAAGGTGCCAGCGGGGAAAAGTAATGCTGGTTCTCACTGCCTCCTGGAACCTCTTCAAATGCCTCAGACAATTTGGCCCTCTCTGCTTTCCTGCGGACTCCATCCTCAAAAGCAGCTGTTTTCGCTTTCGGCAGCCTCCGGAGCAAAAAAGACAAACGTCCAGCTTTTGCTGCCACAGCAAAGGTGCCAGCGGGGAAAAGTAATGCTGGTTCTCACTGCCTCCTGGAACCTCTTCAAATGCCTCAGACAATTTGGCCCTCTCTGCTTTCCTGCGGACTCCATCCTCAAAAGCACCTGTTTTCGCTTTCGGCAGCCTCCGGAGCAAAAAAGACAAACGTCCAGCTTTTGCTGCCACAGCAAAGGTGCCAGCGGGGAAAAGTAATGCTGGTTCTCACTGCCTCCTGGAATCCTTTCAAATGCCACAGACAATTTGGCCCTCTCTGCTTTCCTGCGGACTCCATCCTCAAAAGCAGCTGTTTTCGCTTTCGGCAGCCTCCGGAGCAAAAAAGACAAACGTCCAGCTTTTGCTGCCACAGCAAAGGTGCCAGCGGGGAAAAGTAATGCTGGTTCTCACTGCCTCCTGGAACCCTTTCAAATGCCACAGACAATTTGGCCCTCTCTGCTTTCCTGCGGACTCCATCCTCAAAAGAACCTATTTTCGCTTTCGGCGCCCTCCGGAGCAAAAAAGACAAACGTCCAGCTTTTGCTGCCACAGCAAATGTGCCAGCGGGGAAAAGTAATGCTGGTTCTCACTGCCTCCTGGAAGCTCTTCAAATGCCTCAGACAATTTGGCCCTCTCTGCTTTCCTGCGGACTCCATCCTCAAAAGCAGCTGTTTTCGCTTTCGGCAGCCTCCGGAGCAAAAAAGACAAACGTCCAGCTTTTGCTGCCACAGCAAAGGTGCCAGCGGGGAAAAGTAATGCTGGTTCTCACTGCCTCCTGGAACCCTTTCAAATGCCCCAGACAATTTGGCCCTCTCTGCTTTCCTGCGGACTCCATCCTCAAAAGCAGCTGTTTTCGCTTTCGGCAGCCTCCGGAGCAAAAAAGACAAACGTCCAGCTTTTGCTGCCACAGCAAAGGTGCCAGCGGGGAAAAGTAATGCTGGTTCTCACTGCCTCCTGGAACCCTTTCAAATGCCACAGACAATTTGGCCCTCTCTGCTTTCCTGTGGACTCCATCCTCAAAAGCACCTGTTTTCGCTTTCGGCAGCCTCCGGAGCAAAAAAGACAAACGTCCAGCTTTTGCTGCCACAGCAAAGGTGCCAGCGGGGAAAAGTAATGCTGGTTCTCACTGCCTCCTGGAACCTCTTCAAATGCCTCAGACAATTTGGCCCTCTCTGCTTTCCTGCGGACTCCATCCTCAAAAGCAGCTGTTTTCGCTTTCGGCAGCCTCCGGAGCAAAAAAGACAAACGTCCAGCTTTTGCTGCCACAGCAAAGGTGCCAGCGGGGAAAAGTAATGCTGGTTCTCACTGCCTCCTGGAACCTCTTCAAATGCCTCAGACAATTTGGCCCTCTCTGCTTTCCTGCGGACTCCATCCTCAAAAGCACCTGTTTTCGCTTTCGGCAGCCTCCGGAGCAAAAAAGACAAACGTCCAGCTTTTGCTGCCACAGCAAAGGTGCCAGCGGGGAAAAGTAATGCTGGTTCTCACTGCCTCCTGGAATCCTTTCAAATGCCACAGACAATTTGGCCCTCTCTGCTTTCCTGCGGACTCCATCCTCAAAAGCAGCTGTTTTCGCTTTCGGCAGCCTCCGGAGCAAAAAAGACAAACGTCCAGCTTTTGCTGCCACAGCAAAGGTGCCAGCGGGGAAAAGTAATGCTGGTTCTCACTGCCTCCTGGAACCCTTTCAAATGCCACAGACAATTTGGCCCTCTCTGCTTTCCTGCGGACTCCATCCTCAAAAGAACCTATTTTCGCTTTCGGCGCCCTCCGGAGCAAAAAAGACAAACGTCCAGCTTTTGCTGCCACAGCAAATGTGCCAGCGGGGAAAAGTAATGCTGGTTCTCACTGCCTCCTGGAAGCTCTTCAAATGCCTCAGACAATTTGGCCCTCTCTGCTTTCCTGCGGACTCCATCCTCAAAAGCAGCTGTTTTCGCTTTCGGCAGCCTCCGGAGCAAAAAAGACAAACGTCCAGCTTTTGCTGCCACAGCAAAGGTGCCAGCGGGGAAAAGTAATGCTGGTTCTCACTGCCTCCTGGAACCCTTTCAAATGCCCCAGACAATTTGGCCCTCTCTGCTTTCCTGCGGACTCCATCCTCAAAAGCACCTGTTTTCGCTTTCGGCAGCCTCCGGAGCAAAAAAGACAAACGTCCAGCTTTTGCTGCCACAGCAAAGGTGCCAGCGGGGAAAAGTAATGCTGGTTCTCACTGCCTCCTGGAACCCTTTCAAATGCCACAGACAATTTGGCCCTCTCTGCTTTCCTGCGGACTCCATCCTCAAAAGCACCTGTTTTCGCTTTCGGCAGCCTCCGGAGCAAAAAAGACAAACGTCCAGCTTTTGCTGCCACAGCAAAGGTGCCAGCGGGGAAAAGTAATGCTGGTTCTCACTGCCTCCTGGAACCCTTTCAAATGCCCCAGACAATTTGGCCCTCTCTGCTTTCCTGCGGACTCCATCCTCAAAAGAACCTATTTTCGCTTTCGGCGCCCTCCGGAGCAAAAAAGACAAACGTCCAGCTTTTGCTGCCACAGCAAATGTGCCAGCGGGGAAAAGTAATGCTGGTTCTCACTGCCTCCTGGAATCCTTTCAAATGCCACAGACAATTTGGCCCTCTCTGCTTTCCTGCGGACTCCATCCTCAAAAGCAGCTGTTTTCGCTTTCGGCAGCCTCCGGAGCAAAAAAGACAAACGTCCAGCTTTTGCTGCCACAGCAAAGGTGCCAGCGGGGAAAAGTAATGCTGGTTCTCACTGCCTCCTGGAACCCTTTCAAATGCCACAGACAATTTGGCCCTCTCTGCTTTCCTGCGGACTCCATCCTCAAAAGCACCTGTTTTCGCTTTCGGCAGCCTCCGGAGCAAAAAAGACAAACGTCCAGCTTTTGCTGCCACAACAAAGGTGCCAGCAGGGAAAAGTAATGCTGGTTCTCACTGCCTCCTGGAACCCTTTCAAATGCCACAGACAATTTGGCCCTCTCTGCTTTCCTGCGGACTCCATCCTCAAAAGCACCTGTTTTCGCTTTCGGCAGCCTCCGGAGCAAAAAAGACAAACGTCCAGCTTTTGCTGCCACAGCAAAGGTGCCAGCGGGGAAAAGTAATGCTGGTTCTCACTGCCTCCTGGAACCCTTTCAAATGCCACAGACAATTTGGCCCTCTCTGCTTTCCTGCGGACACTATCCTCAAAAGCGCCTTTTTTCACTTTCGGCGCCCTCCGGTGGTAAAAAGACAAACGTCCAGCTTTTGCTGCCACAGCAAAGGTGCCAGCGGGGAAAAGTAATGCTGGTTCTCACTGCCTCCTGGAACCCTTTCAAATGCCAAAGACAATTTGGCCCTCTCTGCTTTCCTGCGGACTCCATCCTCAAAAGAACCTATTTTTGCTTTCGGCGCCCTCCGGAGCAAAAAAGACAAACGTCCAGCTTTTGCTGCCACAACAAAGGTGCCAGCGGGGAAAAGTAATGCTGGTTCTCACTGCCTCCTGGAACCCTTTCAAATGCCCCAGACAATTTGGCCCTCTCTGCTTTCCTGCGGACTCCATCCTCAAAAGCACCTGTTTTCGCTTTCGGCAGCCTCCGGAGCAAAAAAGACAAACGTCCAGCTTTTGCTGCCACAGCAAAGGTGCCAGCGGGGAAAAGTAATGCTGGTTCTCACTGCCTCCTGGAACCTCTTCAAATGCCTCAGACAATTTGGCCCTCTCTGCTTTCCTGCGGACTCCATCCTCAAAAGCAGCTGTTTTCGCTTTCGGCAGCCTCCGGAGCAAAAAAGACAAACGTCCAGCTTTTGCTGCCACAGCAAAGGTGCCAGCGGGGAAAAGTAATGCTGGTTCTCACTGCCTCCTGGAACCTCTTCAAATGCCTCAGACAATTTGGCCCTCTCTGCTTTCCTGCGGACTCCATCCTCAAAAGCACCTGTTTTCGCTTTCGGCAGCCTCCGGAGCAAAAAAGACAAACGTCCAGCTTTTGCTGCCACAGCAAAGGTGCCAGCGGGGAAAAGTAATGCTGGTTCTCACTGCCTCCTGGAACCCTTTCAAATGCCACAGACAATTTGGCCCTCTCTGCTTTCCTGCGGACTCCATCCTCAAAAGAACCTATTTTCGCTTTCGGCGCCCTCCGGAGCAAAAAAGACAAACGTCCAGCTTTTGCTGCCACAGCAAATGTGCCAGCGGGGAAAAGTAATGCTGGTTCTCACTGCCTCCTGGAAGCTCTTCAAATGCCTCAGACAATTTGGCCCTCTCTGCTTTCCTGCGGACTCCATCCTCAAAAGCAGCTGTTTTCGCTTTCGGCAGCCTCCGGAGCAAAAAAGACAAACGTCCAGCTTTTGCTGCCACAGCAAATGTGCCAGCGGGGAAAAGTAATGCTGGTTCTCACTGCCTCCTGGAACCTCTTCAAATGCCTCAGACAATTTGGCCCTCTCTGCTTTCCTGCGGACTCCATCCTCAAAAGCACCTTTTTTCGCTTTCGGCAGCCTCCGGAGCAAAAAAGACAAACGTCCAGCTTTTGCTGCCACAGCAAAGGTGCCAGCGGGGAAAAGTAATGCTGGTTCTCACTGCCTCCTGGAACCCTTTCAAATGCCACAGACAATTTGGCCCTCTCTGCTTTCCTGCGGACTCCATCCTCAAAAGCACCTGTTTTCGCTTTCGGCAGCCTCCGGAGCAAAAAAGACAAACGTCCAGCTTTTGCTGCCACAGCAAAGGTGCCAGCGGGGAAAAGTAATGCTGGTTCTCACTGCCTCCTGGAACCCTTTCAAATGCCACAGACAATTTGGCCCTCTCTGCTTTCCTGCGGACTCCATCCTCAAAAGAACCTATTTTCGCTTTCGGCGCCCTCCGGAGCAAAAAAGACAAACGTCCAGCTTTTGCTGCCACAGCAAATGTGCCAGCGGGGAAAAGTAATGCTGGTTCTCACTGCCTCCTGGAATCCTTTCAAATGCCACAGACAATTTGGCCCTCTCTGCTTTCCTGCGGACTCCATCCTCAAAAGCAGCTGTTTTCGCTTTCGGCAGCCTCCGGAGCAAAAAAGACAAACGTCCAGCTTTTGCTGCCACAGCAAAGGTGCCAGCGGGGAAAAGTAATGCTGGTTCTCACTGCCTCCTGGAACCCTTTCAAATGCCCCAGACAATTTGGCCCTCTCTGCTTTCCTGCGGACTCCATCCTCAAAAGAACCTATTTTCGCTTTCGGCGCCCTCCGGAGCAAAAAAGACAAACGTCCAGCTTTTGCTGCCACAGCAAAGGTGCCAGCGGGGAAAAGTAATGCTGGTTCTCACTGCCTCCTGGAACCCTTTCAAATGCCACAGACAATTTGGCCCTCTCTGCTTTCCTGCGGACTCCATCCTCAAAAGCACCTGTTTTCGCTTTCGGCAGCCTCCGGAGCAAAAAAGACAAACGTCCAGCTTTTGCTGCCACAACAAAGGTGCCAGCAGGGAAAAGTAATGCTGGTTCTCACTGCCTCCTGGAACCCTTTCAAATGCCCCAGACAATTTGGCCCTCTCTGCTTTCCTGCGGACTCCATCCTCAAAAGCACCTGTTTTCGCTTTCGGCAGCCTCCGGAGCAAAAAAGACAAACGTCCAGCTTTTGCTGCCACAGCAAAGGTGCCAGCGGGGAAAAGTAATGCTGGTTCTCACTGCCTCCTGGAACCCTTTCAAATGCCACAGACAATTTGGCCCTCTCTGCTTTCCTGCGGACTCCATCCTCAAAAGCACCTGTTTTCGCTTTCGGCAGCCTCCGGAGCAAAAAAGACAAACGTCCAGCTTTTGCTGCCACAGCAAAGGTGCCAGCGGGGAAAAGTAATGCTGGTTCTCACTGCCTCCTGGAACCCTTTCAAATGCCACAGACAATTTGGCCCTCTCTGCTTTCCTGCGGACTCTATCCTCAAAAGCGCCTTTTTTCACTTTCGGCGCCCTCCGGTGGTAAAAAGACAAACGTCCAGCTTTTGCTGCCACAGCAAAGGTGCCAGCGGGGAAAAGTAATGCTGGTTCTCACTGCCTCCTGGAACCCTTTCAAATGCCAAAGACAATTTGGCCCTCTCTGCTTTCCTGCGGACTCCATCCTCAAAAGAACCTATTTTTGCTTTCGGCGCCCTCCGGAGCAAAAAAGACAAACGTCCAGCTTTTGCTGCCACAACAAAGGTGCCAGCGGGGAAAAGTAATGCTGGTTCTCACTGCCTCCTGGAACCCTTTCAAATGCCCCAGACAATTTGGCCCTCTCTGCTTTCCTGCGGACTCCATCCTCAAAAGAACCTGTTTTCGCTTTCGGCAGCCTCCGGAGCAAAAAAGACAAACGTCCAGCTTTTGCTGCCACAGCAAAGGTGCCAGCAGGGAAAAGTAATGCTGGTTCTCACTGCCTCCTGGAACCCTTTCAAATGCCACAGACAATTTGGCCCTCTCTGCTTTCCTGCGGACTCCATCCTCAAAAGCAGCTGTTTTCGCTTTCGGCAGCCTCCGGAGCAAAAAAGACAAACGTCCAGCTTTTGCTGCCACAGCAAAGGTGCCAGCGGGGAAAAGTAATGCTGGTTCTCACTGCCTCCTGGAACCCTTTCAAATGCCACAGACAATTTGGCCCTCTCTGCTTTCCTGTGGACTCCATCCTCAAAAGCAGCTGTTTTCGCTTTCGGCAGCCTCCGGAGCAAAAAAGACAAACGTCCAGCTTTTGCTGCCACAGCAAATGTGCCAGCGGGGAAAAGTAATGCTGGTTCTCACTGCCTCCTGGAAGCTCTTCAAATGCCTCAGACAATTTGGCCCTCTCTGCTTTCCTGCGGACTCCATCCTCAAAAGCAGCTGTTTTCGCTTTCGGCAGCCTCCGGAGCAAAAAAGACAAACGTCCAGCTTTTGCTGCCACAGCAAAGGTGCCAGCGGGGAAAAGTAATGCTGGTTCTCACTGCCTCCTGGAACCTCTTCAAATGCCTCAGACAATTTGGCCCTCTCTGCTTTCCTGCGGACTCCATCCTCAAAAGCACCTGTTTTCGCTTTCGGCAGCCTCCGGAGCAAAAAAGACAAACGTCCAGCTTTTGCTGCCACAGCAAAGGTGCCAGCGGGGAAAAGTAATGCTGGTTCTCACTGCCTCCTGGAATCCTTTCAAATGCCACAGACAATTTGGCCCTCTCTGCTTTCCTGCGGACTCCATCCTCAAAAGCAGCTGTTTTCGCTTTCGGCAGCCTCCGGAGCAAAAAAGACAAACGTCCAGCTTTTGCTGCCACAGCAAAGGTGCCAGCGGGGAAAAGTAATGCTGGTTCTCACTGCCTCCTGGAACCCTTTCAAATGCCACAGACAATTTGGCCCTCTCTGCTTTCCTGCGGACTCCATCCTCAAAAGAACCTATTTTCGCTTTCGGCGCCCTCCGGAGCAAAAAAGACAAACGTCCAGCTTTTGCTGCCACAGCAAAGGTGCCAGCGGGGAAAAGTAATGCTGGTTCTCACTGCCTCCTGGAACCCTTTCAAATGCCACAGACAATTTGGCCCTCTCTGCTTTCCTGCGGACTCCATCCTCAAAAGCACCTGTTTTCGCTTTCGGCAGCCTCCGGAGCAAAAAAGACAAACGTCCAGCTTTTGCTGCCACAACAAAGGTGCCAGCAGGGAAAAGTAATGCTGGTTCTCACTGCCTCCTGGAACCCTTTCAAATGCCCCAGACAATTTGGCCCTCTCTGCTTTCCTGCGGACTCCATCCTCAAAAGCACCTGTTTTCGCTTTCGGCAGCCTCCGGAGCAAAAAAGACAAACGTCCAGCTTTTGCTGCCACAGCAAAGGTGCCAGCGGGGAAAAGTAATGCTGGTTCTCACTGCCTCCTGGAACCCTTTCAAATGCCACAGACAATTTGGCCCTCTCTGCTTTCCTGTGGACTCCATCCTCAAAAGCAGCTGTTTTCGCTTTCGGCAGCCTCCGGAGCAAAAAAGACAAACGTCCAGCTTTTGCTGCCACAGCAAAGGTGCCAGCGGGGAAAAGTAATGCTGGTTCTCACTGCCTCCTGGAACCCTTTCAAATGCCACAGACAATTTGGCCCTCTCTGCTTTCCTGCGGACTCCATCCTCAAAAGAACCTATTTTCGCTTTCGGCGCCCTCCGGAGCAAAAAAGACAAACGTCCAGCTTTTGCTGCCACAGCAAATGTGCCAGCGGGGAAAAGTAATGCTGGTTCTCACTGCCTCCTGGAACCTCTTCAAATGCCACAGACAATTTGGCCCTCTCTGCTTTCCTGCGGACTCCATCCTCAAAAGCAGCTGTTTTCGCTTTCGGCAGCCTCCGGAGCAAAAAAGACAAACGTCCAGCTTTTGCTGCCACAACAAAGGTGCCAGCGGGGAAAAGTAATGCTGGTTCTCACTGCCTCCTGGAACCCTTTCAAATGCCCCAGACAATTTGGCCCTCTCTGCTTTCCTGCGGACTCCATCCTCAAAAGCACCTGTTTTCGCTTTCGGCAGCCTCCGGAGCAAAAAAGACAAACGTCCAGCTTTTGCTGCCACAGCAAAGGTGCCAGCGGGGAAAAGTAATGCTGGTTCTCACTGCCTCCTGGAACCCTTTCAGATGCCACAGACAATTTGGCCCTCTCTGCTTTCCTGCGGACTCCATCCTCAAAAGCACCTGTTTTCGCTTTCGGCAGCCTCCGGAGCAAAAAAGACAAACGTCCAGCTTTTGCTGCCACAGCAAAGGTGCCAGCGGGGAAAAGTAATGCTGGTTCTCACTGCCTCCTGGAACCCTTTCAAATGCCACAGACAATTTGGCCCTCTCTGCTTTCCTGCGGACTCTATCCTCAAAAGCGCCTTTTTTCACTTTCGGCGCCCTCCGGTGGTAAAAAGACAAACGTCCAGCTTTTGCTGCCACAGCAAAGGTGCCAGCGGGGAAAAGTAATGCTGGTTCTCACTGCCTCCTGGAACCCTTTCAAATGCCAAAGACAATTTGGCCCTCTCTGCTTTCCTGCGGACTCCATCCTCAAAAGAACCTATTTTTGCTTTCGGCGCCCTCCGGAGCAAAAAAGACAAACGTCCAGCTTTTGCTGCCACAGCAAAGGTACCAGCGGGGAAAAGTAATGCTGGTTCTCACTGCCTCCTGGAACCTCTTCAAATGCCACAGACAATTTGGCCCTCTCTGCTTTCCTGCGGACTCCATCCTCAAAAGCACCTGTTTTCGCTTTCGGCAGCCTCCGGAGCAAAAAAGACAAACGTCCAGCTTTTGCTGCCACAGCAAAGGTGCCAGCGGGGAAAAGGAATGCTGGTTCTCACTGCCTCCTGGAACCCTTTCAAATGCCACAGACAATTTGGCCCTCTCTGCTTTCCTGTGGACTCCATCCTCAAAAGCAGCTGTTTTCGCTTTCGGCAGCCTCCGGAGCAAAAAAGACAAATGTCCAGCTTTTGCTGCCACAGCAAAGGTGCCAGCGGGGAAAAGTAATGCTGGTTCTCACTGCCTCCTAGAACCTCTTCAAATGCCTCAGACAATTTGGCCCTCTCTGCTTTCCTGCGGACTCCATCCTCAAAAGCACCTGTTTTCGCTTTCGGCAACCTCCGGAGCAAAAAAGACAAACGTCCAGCTTTTGCTGCCACAGCAAAGGTGCCAGCGGGGAAAAGTAATGCTGGTTCTCACTGCCTCCTGGAACCTCTTCAAATGCCTCAGACAATTTGGCCCTCTCTGCTTTCCTGCGGACTCCATCCTCAAAAGCACCTGTTTTCGCTTTCGGCAGCCTCCGGAGCAAAAAAGACAAACGTCCAGCTTTTGCTGCCACAGCAAAGGTGCCAGCGGGGAAAAGTAATGCTGGTTCTCACTGCCTCCTGGAACCCTTTCAAATGCCACAGACAATTTGGCCCTCTCTGCTTTCCTGTGGACTCCATCCTCAAAAGCACCTGTTTTCGCTTTCGGCAGCCTCCGGAGCAAAAAAGACAAACGTCCAGCTTTTGCTGCCACAGCAAAGGTGCCAGCGGGGAAAAGTAATGCTGGTTCTCACTGCCTCCTGGAACCTCTTCAAATGCCTCAGACCATTTGGCCCTCTCTGCTTTCCTGCGGACTCCATCGTCAAAAGCACCTGTTTTCGCTTTCGGCAGCCTCCGGAGCAAAAAAGACAAACGTCCAGCTTTTGCTGCCACAGCAAAGGTGCCAGCGGGGAAAAGTAATGCTGGTTCTCACTGCCTCCTGGAACCTGTTCAAATGCCTCAGACAATTTGGCCCTCTCTGCTTTCCTGCGGACTCCATCCTCAAAAGCACCTTTTTTCGCTTTCGGCAACCTCCGGAGCAAAAAAGACAAACGTCCAGCTTTTGCTGCCACAGCAAAGGTGCCAGCGGGGAAAAGTAATGCTGGTTCTCACTGCCTCCTGGAACCCTTTCAAATGCCACAGACAATTTGGCCCTCTCTGCTTTCCTGCGGACTCCATCCTCAAAAGCACCTGTTTTCGCTTTCGGCAGCCTCCGGAGCAAAAAAGACAAACGTCCAGCTTTTGCTGCCACAGCAAAGGTGCCAGCGGGGAAAAGTAATGCTGGTTCTCACTGCCTCCTGGAACCCTTTCAAATGCCACAGACAATTTGGCCCTCTCTGCTTTCCTGCGGACTCCATCCTCAAAAGAACCTATTTTCGCTTTCGGCAGCCTCCGGAGCAAAAAAGACAAACGTCCAGCTTTTGCTGCCACAGCAAAGGTGCCAGCGGGGAAAAGTAATGCTCGTTCTAACTGCCTCCTGGAACCCTTTCAAATGCCACAGACAATTTGGCCCTCTCTGCTTTCCTGCGGACTCCATCCTCAAAAGCAGCTGTTTTCGCTTTCGGCAGCCTCCGGAGCAAAAAAGACAAACGTCCAGCTTTTGCTGCCACAGCAAAGGTGCCAGCGGGGAAAAGTAATGCTGGTTCTCACTGCCTCCTGGAACCCTTTCAAATGCCACAGACAATTTGGCCCTCTCTGCTTTCCTGTGGACTCCATCCTCAAAAGCACCTGTTTTCGCTTTCGGCAGCCTCCGGAGCAAAAAAGACAAACGTCCAGCTTTTGCTGCCAAAGCAAAGGTGCCAGCGGGGAAAAGTAATGCTGGTTCTCACTGCCTCCTGGAACCTCTTCAAATGCCACAGACAATTTGGCTCTCTCTGCTTTCCTGCGGACTCCATCCTCAAAAGCACCTGTTTTCGCTTTCGGCAGCCTCCGGAGCAAAAAAGACAAACGTCCAGCTTTTGCTGCCACAGCAAAGGTGCCAGCGGGGAAAAGTAATGCTGGTTCTCACTGCCTCGTGGAACCCTTTCAAATGCCACAGACAATTTGGCCCTCTGTGCTTTCCTGTGGACTCCATCCTCAAAAGCACCCGTTTTCGCTTTCGGCAGCCTCCGGAGCAAAAAAGACAAACGTCCAGCTTTTGCTGCCACAGCAAAGGTGCCAGCAGGGAAAAGTAATGCTGGTTCTCACTGCCTCCTGGAACCTCTTCAAATGCCTCAGACAATTTGGCCCTCTCTGCTTTCCTGCGGACTCCATCCTCAAAAGCAGCTGTTTTCGCTTTCGGCAGCCTCCGGAGCAAAAAAGACAAACGTCCAGCTTTTGCTGCCACAGCAAAGGTGCCAGCGGGGAAAAGTAATGCTGGTTCTCACTGCCTCCTGGAACCCTTTCAAATGCCACAGACAATTTGGCCCTCTCTGCTTTCCTGCGGACTCTATCCTCAAAAGCGCCTTTTTTCACTTTCCGCGCCCTCCGGTGGTAAAAAGACAAACGTCCAGCTTTTGCTGCCGCAGCAAAGGTGCCAGCGGGGAAAAGTAATGCTGGTCCTCACTGCCTCCTGGAACCCTTTCAAATGCCACAGACAATTTGGCCCTCTCTGCTTTCCTTCGGACTCCATCCTCAAAAGAACTTATTTTCGCTTTCGGCGCCTTCTTGAGCAAAAAAGACAAACGTCCAGCTTTTGCTGCCGCAGCAAAGGTGCCAGCGGGGAAAAGTAATGTTGGTTCTCACTGCCTATTGGAACCCTTTCAAATGCCACAGACAATTTGGCCCTCTCTGCTTTTCTGCGGACTTTATCCTCAAAAGCACCTGTTTTCGCTTTCGGCAGCCTCCGGAGCAAAAAAGACAAACGTCCAGCTTTTGCTGCCACAGCAAAGGTGCCAGCGGGGAAAAGTAATGCTGGTTCTCACTGCCTCCTGGAACCCTTTCAAATGCCACAGACAATTTGGCCCTCTCTGCTTTCCTGCGGACTCCATCCTCAAAAGAACCTATTTTCGCTTTCGGCGCCCTCCGGAGCAAAAAAGACAAACGTCCAGCTTTTGCTGCCACAGCAAAGGTGCCAGCGGGGAAAAGTAATGCTGGTTCTCACTGCCTCCTGGAACCTCTTCAAATGCCACAGACAATTTGGCCCTCTCTGCTTTCCTGCGGACTCCATCCTCAAAAGCAGCTGTTTTCGCTTTCGGCAGCCTCCGGAGCAAAAAAGACAAACGTCCAGCTTTTGCTGCCACAGCAAAGGTGCCAGCGGGGAAAAGTAATGCTGGTTCTCACTGCCTCCTGGAACCCTTTCAAATGCCCCAGACAATTTGGCCCTCTCTGCTTTCCTGCGGACTCCATCCTCAAAAGCGCCTTTTTTCACTTTCCGCGCCCTCCGGTGGTAAAAAGACAAACGTCCAGCTTTTGCTGCCGCAGCAAAGGTGCCAGCGGGGAAAAGTAATGCTGGTCCTCACTGCCTCCTGGAACCCTTTCAAATGCCACAGACAATTTGGCCCTCTCTGCTTTCCTGCGGACTCCATCCTCAAAAGAACCTATTTTCGCTTTAGGTGCCCTCCGGAGCAAAAAAGACAAACGTCCAGCTTTTGCTGCCACAGCAAAGGTGCCAGCGGGGAAAAGTAATGCTGGTTCTCACTGCCTCCTGGAACCCTTTCAAATGCCCCAGACAATTTGGCCCTCTCTGCTTTCCTGCGGACTCCATCCTCAAAAGCACCTGTTTTCGCTTTCGGCAGCCTCCGGAGCAAAAAAGACAAACGTCCAGCTTTTGCTGCCACAGCAAAGGTGCCAGCGGGGAAAAGTAATGCTGGTTCTCACTGCCTCCTGGAACCCTTTCAAATGCCACAGACAATTTGGCCCTCTCTGCTTTCCTGTGGACTCCATCCTCAAAAGAACCTATTTTCGCTTTCGGCGCCCTCCGGAGCAAAAAAGACAAACGTCCAGCTTTTGCTGCCACAGCAAAGGTACCAGCGGGGAAAAGTAATGCTGGTTCTCACTGCCTCCTGGAACCTCTTGAAATGCCACAGACAATTTGGCCCTCTCTGCTTTCCTGCGGACTCCATCCTCAAAAGCAGCTGTTTTCGCTTTCGGCAGCCTCCGGAGCAAAAAAGACAAACGTCCAGCTTTTGCTGCCACAGCAAAGGTGCCAGCGGGGAAAAGTAATGCTGGTTCTCACTGCCTCCTGGAACCCTTTCAAATGCCACAGACAATTTGGCCCTCTCTGCTTTCCTGTGGACTCTATCCTCAAAAGAGCCTTTTTTCACTTTTGGCGCCCTCCAGTAGTAAAAAGACAAACGTCCAGCTTTTGCTACCGCAGCAAAGGTGCCAGCGGGGAAAAGTAATGCTGGTCCTCACTGCCTCCTGGAACCTCTTCAAATGCCACAGACAATTTGGCCCTCTCTGCTTTCCTGCGGACTCCATCAACAAAAGCACCTGTTTTCGCTTTGGGCAGCCTCCGGAGCAAAAAAGACAAACGTCCAGCTTTTGCTGCCACAGCAAAGGTGCCAGCGGGGAAAAGTAATGCTGGTTCTCACTGCCTCCTGGAACCCTTTCAAATGCCACAGACAATTTGGCCCTCTCTGCTTTCCTGTGGACTCCATCCTCAAAAGCACCTGTTTTCGCTTTCGGCAACCTCCGGAGCAAAAAAGACAAACGTCCAGCTTTTGCTGCCACAGCAAAGGTGCCAGCGGGGAAAAGTAATGCTGGTTCTCACTGCCTCCTGGAACCCTTTCAAATGCCTCAGACAATTTGGCCCTCTCTGCTTTCCTGTGGACTCCATCCTCAAAAGAGCCTTTTTTCACTTTCGGCGCCCTCCGGTAGTAAAAAGACAAACGTCCAGCTATTGCTGCCGCAGCAAAGGTGCCAGCGGGGAAAAGTAATGCTGGTTCTCACTGCCTCCTGGAACCTCTTTAAATGCCAAAGACAATTTGGCCCTCTCTGCTTTCCTGCGGACTCCATCATCAAAAGCACCTGTTTTCGCTTTGGGCAGCCTCCGGAGCAAAAAAGACAAACGTCCAGCTTTTGCTGCCACAGCAAAGGTGCCAGCGGGGAAAAGTAATGCTGGTTCTCACTGCCTCCTGGAACCCTTTCAAATGCCACAGACAATTTGGCCCTCTCTGCTTTCCTTCGGACTCCATCCTCAAAAGAACCTATTTTCGCTTTCGGCGCCCTCCGGAGCAAAAAAGACAAACGTCCAGCTTTTGCTGCCACAGCAAAGGTGCCAGCGGGGAAAAATATGCTGGTTCTCACTGCCTCCTGGAATCCTTTCAAATGCCACAGACAATTTGGCCCTCTCTGCTTTCCTGCGGACTCCATCCTCAAAAGCACCTGTTTTCGCTTTCGGCAGCCTCCGGAGCAAAAAAGACAAACGTCCAGCTTTTGCTGCCACAGCAAAGGTGCCAGCGGGGAAAAGTAATGCTGGTTCTCACTGCCTCCTGGAACCCTTTCAAATGCCACAGACAATTTGGCCCTCTCTGCTTTCCTGCGGACTCTATCCTCAAAAGCGCCTTTTTTCACTTTCGGCGCCCTCCGGTGGTAAAAAGACAAACGTCCAGCTTTTGCTGCCGCAGCAAAGGTGCCAGCGGGGAAAAGTAATGCTGGTTCTCACTGCCTCCTGGAACCTCTTTAAATGCCAAAGACAATTTGGCCCTCTCTGCTTTCCTGCGGACTCCATCATCAAAAGCACCTGTTTTCACTTTCGGCAGCCTCCGGAGCAAAAAAGACAAACGTCCAGCTTTTGCTGCCACAGCAAAGGTGCCAGCGGGGAAAAGTAATGCTGGTTCTCACTGCCTCCTGGAACCCTTTCAAATGCCACAGACAATTTGGCCCTCTCTGCTTTCCTTCGGACTCCATCCTCAAAAGAACCTATTTTCGCTTTCGGCGCCCTCCGGAGCAAAAAAGACAAACGTCCAGCTTTTGCTGCCACAGCAAAGGTGCCAGCGGGGAAAAGTAATGCTGGTTCTCACTGCCTCCTGGAACCCTTTCAAATGCCACAGACAATTTGGCCCTCTCTGCTTTCCTGCGGACTCCATCATCAAAAGCACCTGTTTTCACTTTCGGCAGCCTCCGGAGCAAAAAAGACAAACGTCCAGCTTTTGCTGCCACAGCAAAGGTGCCAGCGGGGAAAAGTAATGCTGGTTCTCACTGCCTCCTGGAACCCTTTCAAATGCCACAGACAATTTGGCCCTCTCTGCTTTCCTGCGGACTCCATCCTCAAAAGAACCTATTTTTGCTTTCGGCGCCCTCCGGAGCAAAAAAGACAAATGTCCAGCTTTTGCTGCCACAGCAAAGGTACCAGCGGGGAAAAGTAATGCTGGTTCTCACTGCCTCCTGGAACCTCTTCAAATGCCACAGACAATTTGGCCCTCTCTGCTTTCCTGCGGACTCCATCCTCAAAAGCAGCTGTTTTCGCTTTCGGCAGCCTCCGGAGCAAAAAAGACAAACGTCCAGCTTTTGCTGCCACAGCAAAGGTGCCAGCGGGGAAAAGGACTGCTGGTTCTCACTGCCTCCTGGAACCCTTTCAAATGCCACAGACAATTTGGCCCTCTCTGCTTTCCTGTGGACTCCATCCTCAAAAGCAGCTGTTTTCGCTTTCGGCAGCCTCCGGAGCAAAAAAGACAAACGTCCAGCTTTTGCTGCCACAGCAAAGGTGCCAGCGGGGAAAAGTAATGCTGGTTCTCACTGCCTCCTGGAACCTCTTCAAATGCCACAGACAATTTGGCCCTCTCTGCTTTCCTGCGGACTCCATCATCAAAAGCACCTGTTTTCGCTTTCGGCGCCCTCCGGAGCAAAAAAGACAAACGTCCAGCTTTTGCTGCCACAGCAAAGGTGCCAGCGGGGAAAAGTAATGCTGGTTCTCACTGCCTCCTGGAACCCTTTCAAATGCCACAGACAATTTGGCCCTCTCTGCTTTCCTGCGGACTCCATCATCAAAAGCACCTGTTTTCACTTTCGGCAGCCTCCGGAGCAAAAAAGACAAACGTCCAGCTTTTGCTGCCACAGCAAAGGTGCCAGCGGGGAAAAGTAATGCTGGTTCTCACTGCCTCCTGGAACCCTTTCAAATGCCACAGACAATTTGGCCCTCTCTGCTTTCCTGCGGACTCCATCCTCAAAAGAACCTATTTTCGCTTTCGGCGCCCTCCGGAGCAAAAAAGACAAACGTCCAGCTTTTGCTGCCACAGCAAAGGTACCAGCGGGGAAAAGTAATGCTGGTTCTCACTGCCTCCTGGAACCTCTTCAAATGCCACAGACAATTTGGCCCTCTCTGCTTTCCTGCGGACTCCATCCTCAAAAGCAGCTGTTTTCGCTTTCGGCAGCCTCCGGAGCAAAAAAGACAAACGTCCAGCTTTTGCTGCCACAGCAAAGGTGCCAGCGGGGAAAAGTAATGCTGGTTCTCACTGCCTCCTGGAACCCTTTCAAATGCCACAGACAATTTGGCCCTCTCTGCTTTCCTGTGGACTCTATCCTCAAAAGCGCCTTTTTTCACTTTCGGCGCCCTCCAGTAGTAAAAAGACAAACGTCCAGCTTTTGCTGCCGCAGCAAAGGTGCCAGCGGGGAAAAGTAATGCTGGTCCTCACTGCCTCCTGGAACCTCTTTAAATGCCAAAGACAATTTGGCCCTCTCTGCTTTCCTGCGGACTCCATCATCAAAAGCACCTGTTTTCGCTTTGGGCAGCCTCCGGAGCAAAAAAGACAAACGTCCAGCTTTTGCTGCCACAGCAAAGGTGCCAGCGGGGAAAAGTAATGCTGGTTCTCACTGCCTCCTGGAACCCTTTCAAATGCAACAGACAATTTGGCCCTCTCTGCTTTCCTGTGGACTCTATCCTCAAAAGAGCCTTTTTTCACTTTCGGCGCCCTCCGGTAGTAAAAAGACAAACGTCCAGCTTTTGCTGCCGCAGCAAAGGTGCCAGCGGGGAAAAGTAATGCTGGTCCTCACTGCCTCCTGGAACCTCTTTAAATGCCAAAGACAATTTGGCCCTCTCTGCTTTCCTGCGGACTCCATCATCAAAAGCACCTGTTTTCGCTTTGGGCAGCCTCCGGAGCAAAAAAGACAAACGTCCAGCTTTTGCTGCCACAGCAAAGGTGCCAGCGGGGAAAAGTAATGCTGGTTCTCACTGCCTCCTGGAACCCTTTCAAATGCCACAGACAATTTGGCCCTCTCTGCTTTCCTTCGGACTCCATCCTCAAAAGAACCTATTTTCGCTTTCGGCGCCCTCCGGAGCAAAAAAGACAAACGTCCAGCTTTTGCTGCCACAGCAAAGGTGCCAGCGGGGAAAAATATGCTGGTTCTCACTGCCTCCTGGAATCCTTTCAAATGCCACAGACAATTTGGCCCTCTCTGCTTTCCTGCGGACTCCATCCTCAAAAGCACCTGTTTTCGCTTTCGGCAGCCTCCGGAGCAAAAAAGACAAACGTCCAGCTTTTGCTGCCACAGCAAAGGTGCCAGCGGGGAAAAGTAATGCTGGTTCTCACTGCCTCCTGGAACCCTTTCAAATGCCACAGACAATTTGGCCCTCTCTGCTTTCCTGCGGACTCTATCCTCAAAAGCGCCTTTTTTCACTTTCGGCGCCCTCCGGTGGTAAAAAGACAAACGTCCAGCTTTTGCTGCCGCAGCAAAGGTGCCAGCGGGGAAAAGTAATGCTGGTTCTCACTGCCTCCTGGAACCTCTTTAAATGCCAAAGACAATTTGGCCCTCTCTGCTTTCCTGCGGACTCCATCATCAAAAGCACCTGTTTTCGCTTTCGGCAGCCTCCGGAGCAAAAAAGACAAACGTCCAGCTTTTGCTGCCACAGCAAAGGTGCCAGCGGGGAAAAGTAATGCTGGTTCTCACTGCCTCCTGGAACCCTTTCAAATGCCACAGACAATTTGGCCCTCTCTGCTTTCCTTCGGACTCCATCCTCAAAAGAACCTATTTTCGCTTTCGGCGCCCTCCGGAGCAAAAAAGACAAACGTCCAGCTTTTGCTGCCACAGCAAAGGTGCCAGCGGGGAAAAGTAATGCTGGTTCTCACTGCCTCCTGGAACCCTTTCAAATGCCACAGACAATTTGGCCCTCTCTGCTTTCCTGCGGACTCCATCATCAAAAGCACCTGTTTTCACTTTCGGCAGCCTCCGGAGCAAAAAAGACAAACGTCCAGCTTTTGCTGCCACAGCAAAGGTGCCAGCGGGGAAAAGTAATGCTGGTTCTCACTGCCTCCTGGAACCCTTTCAAATGCCCCAGACAATTTGGCCCTCTCTGCTTTCCTGCGGACTCCATCCTCAAAAGAACCTATTTTTGCTTTCGGCGCCCTCCGGAGCAAAAAAGACAAATGTCCAGCTTTTGCTGCCACAGCAAAGGTACCAGCGGGGAAAAGTAATGCTGGTTCTCACTGCCTCCTGGAACCTCTTCAAATGCCACAGACAATTTGGCCCTCTCTGCTTTCCTGCGGACTCCATCCTCAAAAGCAGCTGTTTTCGCTTTCGGCAGCCTCCGGAGCAAAAAAGACAAACGTCCAGCTTTTGCTGCCACAGCAAAGGTGCCAGCGGGGAAAAGGAATGCTGGTTCTCACTGCCTCCTGGAACCCTTTCAAATGCCACAGACAATTTGGCCCTCTCTGCTTTCCTGTGGACTCCATCCTCAAAAGCAGCTGTTTTCGCTTTCGGCAGCCTCCGGAGCAAAAAAGACAAACGTCCAGCTTTTGCTGCCACAGCAAAGGTGCCAGCGGGGAAAAGTAATGCTGGTTCTCACTGCCTCCTGGAACCTCTTCAAATGCCACAGACAATTTGGCCCTCTCTGCTTTCCTGCGGACTCCATCCTCAAAAGCACCTGTTTTCGCTTTCGGCGCCCTCCGGAGCAAAAAAGACAAACGTCCAGCTTTTGCTGCCACAGCAAAGGTGCCAGCGGGGAAAAGTAATGCTGGTTCTCACTGCCTCCTGGAACCCTTTCAAATGCCACAGACAATTTGGCCCTCTCTGCTTTCCTGCGGACTCCATCATCAAAAGCACCTGTTTTCACTTTCGGCAGCCTCCGGAGCAAAAAAGACAAACGTCCAGCTTTTGCTGCCACAGCAAAGGTGCCAGCGGGGAAAAGTAATGCTGGTTCTCACTGCCTCCTGGAACCCTTTCAAATGCCACAGACAATTTGGCCCTCTCTGCTTTCCTGCGGACTCCATCCTCAAAAGAACCTATTTTTGCTTTCGGCGCCCTCCGGAGCAAAAAAGACAAATGTCCAGCTTTTGCTGCCACAGCAAAGGTACCAGCGGGGAAAAGTAATGCTGGTTCTCACTGCCTCCTGGAACCCTTTCAAATGCCACAGACAATTTGGCCCTCTCTGCTTTCCTGCAGACTCCATCCTCAAAAGCACCTGTTTTCGCTTTCGGCAGCCTCCGGAGCAAAAAAGACAAACGTCCAGCTTTTGCTGCCACAGCAAAGGTGCCAGCGGGGAAAAGGAATGCTGGTTCTCACTGCCTCCTGGAACCCTTTCAAATGCCACAGACAATTTGGCCCTCTCTGCTTTCCTGTGGACTCCATCCTCAAAAGCAGCTGCTTTCGCTTTCGGCAGCCTCCGGAGCAAAAAAGACAAACGTCCAGCTTTTGCTGCCACAGCAAAGGTGCCAGCGGGGAAAAGTAATGCTGGTTCTCACTGCCTCCTGGAACCTCTTCAAATGCCACAGACAATTTGGCCCTCTCTGCTTTCCTGCGGACTCCATCCTCAAAAGCACCTGTTTTCGCTTTCGGCGCCCTCCGGAGCAAAAAAGACAAACGTCCAGCTTTTGCTGCCACAGCAAAGGTGCCAGCGGGGAAAAGTAATGCTGGTTCTCACTGCCTCCTGGAACCCTTTCAAATGCCACAGACAATTTGGCCCTCTCTGCTTTCCTGCGGACTCCATCATCAAAAGCACCTGTTTTCACTTTCGGCAGCCTCCGGAGCAAAAAAGACAAACGTCCAGCTTTTGCTGCCACAGCAAAGGTGCCAGCGGGGAAAAGTAATGCTGGTTCTCACTGCCTCCTGGAACCCTTTCAAATGCCACAGACAATTTGGCCCTCTCTGCTTTCCTGCGGACTCCATCCTCAAAAGAACCTATTTTTGCTTTCGGCGCCCTCCGGAGCAAAAAAGACAAATGTCCAGCTTTTGCTGCCACAGCAAAGGTACCAGCGGGGAAAAGTAATGCTGGTTCTCACTGCCTCCTGGAACCTCTTCAAATGCCACAGACAATTTGGCCCTCTCTGCTTTCCTGCAGACTCCATCCTCAAAAGCACCTGTTTTCGCTTTCGGCAGCCTCCGGAGCAAAAAAGACAAACGTCCAGCTTTTGCTGCCACAGCAAAGGTGCCAGCGGGGAAAAGGAATGCTGGTTCTCACTGCCTCCTGGAACCCTTTCAAATGCCACAGACAATTTGGCCCTCTCTGCTTTCCTGTGGACTCCATCCTCAAAAGCAGCTGCTTTCGCTTTCGGCAGCCTCCGGAGCAAAAAAGACAAACGTCCAGCTTTTGCTGCCACAGCAAAGGTGCCAGCGGGGAAAAGTAATGCTGGTTCTCACTGCCTCCTGGAACCCTTTCAAATGCCACAGACAATTTGGCCCTCTCTGCTTTCCTGTGGACTCCATCCTCAAAAGCAGCTGTTTTCGCTTTCGGCAGCCTCCGGAGCAAAAAAGACAAACGTCCAGCTTTTGCTGCCACAGCAAAGGTGCCAGCGGGGAAAAGTAATGCTGGTTCTCACTGCCTCCTGGAACCCTTTCAAATGCCTCAGACAATTTGGCCCTCTCTGCTTTCCTGTGGACTCTATCCTCAAAAGCGCCTTTTTTCACTTTCCGCGCCCTCCGGTAGTAAAAAGACAAACGTCCAGCTTTTGCTGCCGCAGCAAAGGTGCCAGCGGGGAAAAGTAATGCTGGT
The DNA here is from genome assembly GCF_965231255.1 of Vanellus vanellus. Taxonomy (NCBI): domain Eukaryota; kingdom Metazoa; phylum Chordata; class Aves; order Charadriiformes; family Charadriidae; genus Vanellus; species Vanellus vanellus. Next base: position 28,167 of record NW_028128932.1, on the reverse strand, counting down.
CCTCACTGCCTCCTGGAACCTCTTTAAATGCCAAAGACAATTTGGCCCTCTCTGCTTTCCTGCGGACTCCATCATCAAAAGCACCTGTTTTCGCTTTGGGCAGCCTCCGGAGCAAAAAAGACAAACGTCCAGCTTTTGCTGCCACAGCAAAGGTGCCAGCGGGGAAAAGTAATGCTGGTTCTCACTGCCTCCTGGAACCCTTTCAAATGCCACAGACAATTTAGCCCTCTCTGCTTTCCTTCGGACTCCATCCTCAAAAGAACCTATTTTCGCTTTCGGCGCCCTCCGGAGCAAAAAAGACAAACGTCCAGCTTTTGCTGCCACAGCAAAGGTGCCAGCGGGGAAAAATATGCTGGTTCTCACTGCCTCCTGGAATCCTTTCAAATGCCACAGACAATTTGGCCCTCTCTGCTTTCCTGCGGACTCCATCCTCAAAAGCACCTGTTTTCGCTTTCGGCAGCCTCCGGAGCAAAAAAGACAAACGTCCAGCTTTTGCTGCCACAGCAAAGGTGCCAGCGGGGAAAAGTAATGCTGGTTCTCACTGCCTCCTGGAACCCTTTCAAATGCCACAGACAATTTGGCCCTCTCTGCTTTCCTGCGGACTCTATCCTCAAAAGCCCCTTTTTCACTTTCGGCGCCCTCCGGTGGTAAAAAGGCAAACGTCCAGCTTTTGCTGCCACAGCAAAGGTGCCAGCGGGGAAAAGTAATGCTGGTTCTCACTGCCTCCTGGAACCCTTTCAAATGCCACAGACAATTTGGCCCTCTCTGCTTTCCTGCGGACTCCATCCTCAAAAGCACCTGTTTTCGCTTTCGGCAGCCTCCGGAGCAAAAAAGACAAACGTCCAGCTTTTGCTGCCACAGCAAAGGTGCCAGCGGGGAAAAGTAATGCTGGTTCTCACTGCCTCCTGGAACCCTTTCAAATGCCACAGACAATTTGGCCCTCTCTGCTTTCCTGTGGACTCCATCCTCAAAAGCACCTGTTTTCGCTTTCGGCAGCCTCCGGAGCAAAAAAGACAAACGTCCAGCTTTTGCTGCCACAGCAAAGGTGCCAGCGGGGAAAAGGACTGCTGGTTCTCACTGCCTCCTGGAACCCTTTCAAATGCCACAGACAATTTGGCCCTCTCTGCTTTCCTGTGGACTCCATCCTCAAAAGCAGCTGTTTTCGCTTTCGGCAGCCTCCGGAGCAAAAAAGACAAACGTCCAGCTTTTGCTGCCACAGCAAAGGTGCCAGCGGGGAAAAGTAATGCTGGTTCTCACTGCCTCCTGGAACCTCTTCAAATGCCACAGACAATTTGGCCCTCTCTGCTTTCCTGCGGACTCCATCATCAAAAGCACCTGTTTTCGCTTTCGGCGCCCTCCGGAGCAAAAAAGACAAACGTCCAGCTTTTGCTGCCACAGCAAAGGTGCCAGCGGGGAAAAGTAATGCTGGTTCTCACTGCCTCCTGGAACCCTTTCAAATGCCACAGACAATTTGGCCCTCTCTGCTTTCCTGCGGACTCCATCATCAAAAGCACCTGTTTTCACTTTCGGCAGCCTCCGGAGCAAAAAAGACAAACGTCCAGCTTTTGCTGCCACAGCAAAGGTGCCAGCGGGGAAAAGTAATGCTGGTTCTCACTGCCTCCTGGAACCCTTTCAAATGCCACAGACAATTTGGCCCTCTCTGCTTTCCTGCGGACTCCATCCTCAAAAGAACCTATTTTTGCTTTCGGCAGCCTCCGGAGCAAAAAAGACAAACGTCCAGCTTTTGCTGCCACAGCAAAGGTGCCAGCGGGGAAAAGTAATGCTGGTTCTCACTGCCTCCTGGAACCCTTTCAAATGCCACAGACAATTTGGCCCTCTCTGCTTTCCTGCGGACTCTATCCTCAAAAGCCCCTTTTTTCACTTTCGGCGCCCTCCGGTGGTAAAAAGACAAACGTCCAGCTTTTGCTGCCACAGCAAAGGTGCCAGCGGGGAAAAGTAATGCTGGTTCTCACTGCCTCCTGGAACCCTTTCAAATGCCACAGACAATTTGGCCCTCTCTGCTTTCCTGCGGACTCCATCCTCAAAAGCACCTGTTTTCGCTTTCGGCAGCCTCCGGAGCAAAAAAGACAAACGTCCAGCTTTTGCTGCCACAGCAAAGGTGCCAGCGGGGAAAAGTAATGCTGGTTCTCACTGCCTCCTGGAACCCTTTCAAATGCCACAGACAATTTGGCCCTCTCTGCTTTCCTGCGGACTCCATCCTCAAAAGCACCTGTTTTCGCTTTCGGCAGCCTCCGGAGCAAAAAAGACAAACGTCCAGCTTTTGCTGCCACAGCAAAGGTGCCAGCGGGGAAAAGGACTGCTGGTTCTCACTGCCTCCTGGAACCCTTTCAAATGCCACAGACAATTTGGCCCTCTCTGCTTTCCTGTGGACTCCATCCTCAAAAGCAGCTGTTTTCGCTTTCGGCAGCCTCCGGAGCAAAAAAGACAAACGTCCAGCTTTTGCTGCCACAGCAAAGGTGCCAGCGGGGAAAAGTAATGCTGGTTCTCACTGCCTCCTGGAACCTCTTCAAATGCCACAGACAATTTGGCCCTCTCTGCTTTCCTGCGGACTCCATCATCAAAAGCACCTGTTTTCGCTTTCGGCGCCCTCCGGAGCAAAAAAGACAAACGTCCAGCTTTTGCTGCCACAGCAAAGGTGCCAGCGGGGAAAAGGAATGCTGGTTCTCACTGCCTCCTGGAACCCTTTCAAATGCCACAGACAATTTGGCCCTCTCTGCTTTCCTGCGGACTCCATCATCAAAAGCACCTGTTTTCACTTTCGGCAGCCTCCGGAGCAAAAAAGACAAACGTCCAGCTTTTGCTGCCACAGCAAAGGTGCCAGCGGGGAAAAGTAATGCTGGTTCTCACTGCCTCCTGGAACCCTTTCAAATGCCACAGACAATTTGGCCCTCTCTGCTTTCCTGCGGACTCCATCCTCAAAAGAACCTATTTTCGCTTTCGGCGCCCTCCGGAGCAAAAAAGACAAACGTCCAGCTTTTGCTGCCACAGCAAAGGTACCAGCGGGGAAAAGTAATGCTGGTTCTCACTGCCTCCTGGAACCTCTTCAAATGCCACAGACAATTTGGCCCTCTCTGCTTTCCTGCGGACTCCATCCTCAAAAGCAGCTGTTTTCGCTTTCGGCAGCCTCCGGAGCAAAAAAGACAAACGTCCAGCTTTTGCTGCCACAGCAAAGGTGCCAGCGGGGAAAAGTAATGCTGGTTCTCACTGCCTCCTGGAACCCTTTCAAATGCCACAGACAATTTGGCCCTCTCTGCTTTCCTGTGGACTCTATCCTCAAAAGAGCCTTTTTTCACTTTCGGCGCCCTCCAGTAGTAAAAAGACAAACGTCCAGCTTTTGCTGCCGCAGCAAAGGTGCCAGCGGGGAAAAGTAATGCTGGTCCTCACTGCCTCCTGGAACCTCTTTAAATGCCAAAGACAATTTGGCCCTCTCTGCTTTCCTGCGGACTCCATCATCAAAAGCACCTGTTTTCGCTTTGGGCAGCCTCCGGAGCAAAAAAGACAAACGTCCAGCTTTTGCTGCCACAGCAAAGGTGCCAGCGGGGAAAAGTAATGCTGGTTCTCACTGCCTCCTGGAACCCTTTCAAATGCCACAGACAATTTGGCCCTCTCTGCTTTCCTGTGGACTCTATCCTCAAAAGAGCCTTTTTTCACTTTCGGCGCCCTCCGGTAGTAAAAAGACAAACGTCCAGCTTTTGCTGCCGCAGCAAAGGTGCCAGCGGGGAAAAGTAATGCTGGTCCTCACTGCCTCCTGGAACCTCTTTAAATGCCAAAGACAATTTGGCCCTCTCTGCTTTCCTGCGGACTCCATCATCAAAAGCACCTGTTTTCGCTTTGGGCAGCCTCCGGAGCAAAAAAGACAAACGTCCAGCTTTTGCTGCCACAGCAAAGGTGCCAGCGGGGAAAAGTAATGCTGGTTCTCACTGCCTCCTGGAACCCTTTCAAATGCCACAGACAATTTGGCCCTCTCTGCTTTCCTTCGGACTCCATCCTCAAAAGAACCTATTTTCGCTTTCGGCGCCCTCCGGAGCAAAAAAGACAAACGTCCAGCTTTTGCTGCCACAGCAAAGGTGCCAGCGGGGAAAAATATGCTGGTTCTCACTGCCTCCTGGAATCCTTTCAAATGCCACAGACAATTTGGCCCTCTCTGCTTTCCTGCGGACTCCATCCTCAAAAGCACCTGTTTTCGCTTTCGGCAGCCTCCGGAGCAAAAAAGACAAACGTCCAGCTTTTGCTGCCACAGCAAAGGTGCCAGCGGGGAAAAGTAATGCTGGTTCTCACTGCCTCCTGGAACCCTTTCAAATGCCCCAGACAATTTGGCCCTCTCTGCTTTCCTGCGGACTCCATCCTCAAAAGAACCTATTTTTGCTTTCGGCGCCCTCCGGAGCAAAAAAGACAAATGTCCAGCTTTTGCTGCCACAGCAAAGGTACCAGCGGGGAAAAGTAATGCTGGTTCTCACTGCCTCCTGGAACCTCTTCAAATGCCACAGACAATTTGGCCCTCTCTGCTTTCCTGCGGACTCCATCCTCAAAAGCAGCTGTTTTCGCTTTCGGCAGCCTCCGGAGCAAAAAAGACAAACGTCCAGCTTTTGCTGCCACAGCAAAGGTGCCAGCGGGGAAAAGGAATGCTGGTTCTCACTGCCTCCTGGAACCCTTTCAAATGCCACAGACAATTTGGCCCTCTCTGCTTTCCTGTGGACTCCATCCTCAAAAGCAGCTGTTTTCGCTTTCGGCAGCCTCCGGAGCAAAAAAGACAAACGTCCAGCTTTTGCTGCCACAGCAAAGGTGCCAGCGGGGAAAAGTAATGCTGGTTCTCACTGCCTCCTGGAACCTCTTCAAATGCCACAGACAATTTGGCCCTCTCTGCTTTCCTGCGGACTCCATCCTCAAAAGCACCTGTTTTCGCTTTCGGCGCCCTCCGGAGCAAAAAAGACAAACGTCCAGCTTTTGCTGCCACAGCAAAGGTGCCAGCGGGGAAAAGTAATGCTGGTTCTCACTGCCTCCTGGAACCCTTTCAAATGCCACAGACAATTTGGCCCTCTCTGCTTTCCTGCGGACTCCATCATCAAAAGCACCTGTTTTCACTTTCGGCAGCCTCCGGAGCAAAAAAGACAAACGTCCAGCTTTTGCTGCCACAGCAAAGGTGCCAGCGGGGAAAAGTAATGCTGGTTCTCACTGCCTCCTGGAACCCTTTCAAATGCCACAGACAATTTGGCCCTCTCTGCTTTCCTGCGGACTCCATCCTCAAAAGAACCTATTTTTGCTTTCGGCGCCCTCCGGAGCAAAAAAGACAAATGTCCAGCTTTTGCTGCCACAGCAAAGGTACCAGCGGGGAAAAGTAATGCTGGTTCTCACTGCCTCCTGGAACCTCTTCAAATGCCACAGACAATTTGGCCCTCTCTGCTTTCCTGCAGACTCCATCCTCAAAAGCACCTGTTTTCGCTTTCGGCAGCCTCCGGAGCAAAAAAGACAAACGTCCAGCTTTTGCTGCCACAGCAAAGGTGCCAGCGGGGAAAAGGAATGCTGGTTCTCACTGCCTCCTGGAACCCTTTCAAATGCCACAGACAATTTGGCCCTCTCTGCTTTCCTGTGGACTCCATCCTCAAAAGCAGCTGCTTTCGCTTTCGGCAGCCTCCGGAGCAAAAAAGACAAACGTCCAGCTTTTGCTGCCACAGCAAAGGTGCCAGCGGGGAAAAGTAATGCTGGTTCTCACTGCCTCCTGGAACCCTTTCAAATGCCACAGACAATTTGGCCCTCTCTGCTTTCCTGTGGACTCCATCCTCAAAAGCAGCTGTTTTCGCTTTCGGCAGCCTCCGGAGCAAAAAAGACAAACGTCCAGCTTTTGCTGCCACAGCAAAGGTGCCAGCGGGGAAAAGTAATGCTGGTTCTCACTGCCTCCTGGAACCCTTTCAAATGCCTCAGACAATTTGGCCCTCTCTGCTTTCCTGTGGACTCTATCCTCAAAAGCGCCTTTTTTCACTTTCCGCGCCCTCCGGTAGTAAAAAGACAAACGTCCAGCTTTTGCTGCCGCAGCAAAGGTGCCAGCGGGGAAAAGTAATGCTGGTCCTCACTGCCTCCTGGAACCTCTTTAAATGCCAAAGACAATTTGGCCCTCTCTGCTTTCCTGCGGACTCCATCATCAAAAGCACCTGTTTTCGCTTTGGGCAGCCTCCGGAGCAAAAAAGACAAACGTCCAGCTTTTGCTGCCACAGCAAAGGTGCCAGCGGGGAAAAGTAATGCTGGTTCTCACTGCCTCCTGGAACCCTTTCAAATGCCACAGACAATTTAGCCCTCTCTGCTTTCCTTCGGACTCCATCCTCAAAAGAACCTATTTTCGCTTTCGGCGCCCTCCGGAGCAAAAAAGACAAACGTCCAGCTTTTGCTGCCACAGCAAAGGTGCCAGCGGGGAAAAATATGCTGGTTCTCACTGCCTCCTGGAATCCTTTCAAATGCCACAGACAATTTGGCCCTCTCTGCTTTCCTGCGGACTCCATCCTCAAAAGCACCTGTTTTCGCTTTCGGCAGCCTCCGGAGCAAAAAAGACAAACGTCCAGCTTTTGCTGCCACAGCAAAGGTGCCAGCGGGGAAAAGTAATGCTGGTTCTCACTGCCTCCTGGAACCCTTTCAAATGCCACAGACAATTTGGCCCTCTCTGCTTTCCTGCGGACTCTATCCTCAAAAGCCCCTTTTTTCACTTTCGGCGCCCTCCGGTGGTAAAAAGACAAACGTCCAGCTTTTGCTGCCACAGCAAAGGTGCCAGCGGGGAAAAGTAATGCTGGTTCTCACTGCCTCCTGGAACCCTTTCAAATGCCACAGACAATTTGGCCCTCTCTGCTTTCCTGCGGACTCCATCCTCAAAAGCACCTGTTTTCGCTTTCGGCAGCCTCCGGAGCAAAAAAGACAAACGTCCAGCTTTTGCTGCCACAGCAAAGGTGCCAGCGGGGAAAAGTAATGCTGGTTCTCACTGCCTCCTGGAACCCTTTCAAATGCCTCAGACAATTTGGCCCTCTCTGCTTTCCTGTGGACTCTATCCTCAAAAGAGCCTTTTTTCACTTTCGGCGCCCTCCGGTAGTAAAAAGACAAACGTCCAGCTTTTGCTGCCGCAGCAAAGGTGCCAGCGGGGAAAAGTAATGCTGGTCCTCACTGCCTCCTGGAACCTCTTTAAATGCCAAAGACAATTTGGCCCTCTCTGCTTTCCTGCGGACTCCATCATCAAAAGCACCTGTTTTCGCTTTCGGCAGCCTCCGGAGCAAAAAAGACAAACGTCCAGCTTTTGCTGCCACAGCAAAGGTGCCAGCGGGGAAAAGTAATGCTGGTTCTCACTGCCTCCTGGAACCCTTTCAAATGCCACAGACAATTTGGCCCTCTCTGCTTTCCTTCGGACTCCATCCTCAAAAGAAACTATTTTCGCTTTCGGCGCCCTCCGGAGCAAAAAAGACAAACGTCCAGCTTTTGCTGCCACAGCAAAGGTGCCAGCGGGGAAAAATATGCTGGTTCTCACTGCCTCCTGGAATCCTTTCAAATGCCACAGACAATTTGGCCCTCTCTGCTTTCCTGCGGACTCCATCCTCAAAAGCACCTGTTTTCGCTTTCGGCAGCCTCCGGAGCAAAAAAGACAAACGTCCAGCTTTTGCTGCCACAGCAAAGGTGCCAGCGGGGAAAAGTAATGCTGGTTCTCACTGCCTCCTGGAACCCTTTCAAATGCCACAGACAATTTGGCCCTCTCTGCTTTCCTGCGGACTCTATCCTCAAAAGCGCCTTTTTTCACTTTCGGCGCCCTCCGGTGGTAAAAAGACAAACGTCCAGCTTTTGCTGCCGCAGCAAAGGTGCCAGCGGGGAAAAGTAATGCTGGTCCTCACTGCCTCCTGGAACCTCTTTAAATGCCAAAGACAATTTGGCCCTCTCTGCTTTCCTGCGGACTCCATCATCAAAAGCACCTGTTTTCGCTTTCGGCAGCCTCCGGAGCAAAAAAGACAAACGTCCAGCTTTTGCTGCCACAGCAAAGGTGCCAGCGGGGAAAAGTAATGCTGGTTCTCACTGCCTCCTGGAACCCTTTCAAATGCCACAGACAATTTGGCCCTCTCTGCTTTCCTTCGGACTCCATCCTCAAAAGAACCTATTTTCGCTTTCGGCGCCCTCCGGAGCAAAAAAGACAAACGTCCAGCTTTTGCTGCCACAGCAAAGGTGCCAGCGGGGAAACGTAATGCTGGTTCTCACTGCCTCCTGGAACCCTTTCAAATGCCACAGACAATTTGGCCCTCTCTGCTTTCCTGCGGACTCCATCATCAAAAGCACCTGTTTTCACTTTCGGCAGCCTCCGGAGCAAAAAAGACAAACGTCCAGCTTTTGCTGCCACAGCAAAGGTGCCAGCGGGGAAAAGTAATGCTGGTTCTCACTGCCTCCTGGAACCCTTTCAAATGCCACAGACAATTTGGCCCTCTCTGCTTTCCTGCGGACTCCATCCTCAAAAGAACCTATTTTTGCTTTCGGCGCCCTCCGGAGCAAAAAAGACAAATGTCCAGCTTTTGCTGCCACAGCAAAGGTACCAGCGGGGAAAAGTAATGCTGGTTCTCACTGCCTCCTGGAACCTCTTCAAATGCCACAGACAATTTGGCCCTCTCTGCTTTCCTGCGGACTCCATCCTCAAAAGCACCTGTTTTCGCTTTCGGCAGCCTCCGGAGCAAAAAAGACAAACGTCCAGCTTTTGCTGCCACAGCAAAGGTGCCAGCGGGGAAAAGTAATGCTGGTTCTCACTGCCTCCTGGAACCTCTTCAAATGCCACAGACAATTTGGCCCTCTCTGCTTTCCTGCGGACTCCATCCTCAAAAGCACCTGTTTTCGCTTTCGGCAGCCTCCGGAGCAAAAAAGACAAACGTCCAGCTTTTGCTGCCACAGCAAAGGTGCCAGCGGGGAAAAGTAATGCTGGTTCTCACTGCCTCCTGGAACCTCTTCAAATGCCTCAGACAATTTGGCCCTCTCTGCTTTCCTGCGGACTCCATCCTCAAAAGCAGCTGTTTTCGCTTTCGGCAGCCTCCGGAGCAAAAAAGACAAACGTCCAGCTTTTGCTGCCACAGCAAAGGTGCCAGCGGGGAAAAGTAATGCTGGTTCTCACTGCCTCCTGGAACCTCTTCAAATGCCTCAGACAATTTGGCCCTCTCTGCTTTCCTGCGGACTCCATCCTCAAAAGCACCTGTTTTCGCTTTCGGCAGCCTCCGGAGCAAAAAGGACAAACGTCCAGCTTTTGCTGCCACAGCAAAGGTGCCAGCGGGGAAAAGTAATGCTGGTTCTCACTGCCTCCTGGAACCCTTTCAAATGCCACAGACAATTTGGCCCTCTCTGCTTTCCTGCGGACTCCATCCTCAAAAGCAGCTGTTTTCGCTTTGGGCAGCCTCCGGAGCAAAAAAGACAAACGTCCAGCTTTTGCTGCCACAGCAAAGGTGCCAGCGGGGAAAAGGAATGCTGGTTCTCACTGCCTCCTGGAACCCTTTCAAATGCCCCAGACAATTTGGCCCTCTCTGCTTTCCTGCGGACTCCATCCTCAAAAGAACCTATTTTCGCTTTCGGCGCCCTCCGGAGCAAAAAAGACAAACGTCCAGCTTTTGCTGCCACAGCAAAGGTGCCAGCGGGGAAAAGTAATGCTGGTTCTCACTGCCTCCTGGAACCCTTTCAAATGCCACAGACAATTTGGCCCTCTCTGCTTTCCTGCGGACTCCATCCTCAAAAGCACCTGTTTTCGCTTTCGGCAGCCTCCGGAGCAAAAAAGACAAACGTCCAGCTTTTGCTGCCACAGCAAAGGTGCCAGCGGGGAAAAGTAATGCTGGTTCTCACTGCCTCCTGGAACCCTTTCAAATGCCACAGACAATTTGGCCCTCTCTGCTTTCCTGCGGACTCCATCCTCAAAAGCACCTGTTTTCGCTTTCGGCAGCCTCCGGAGCAAAAAAGACAAACGTCCAGCTTTTGCTGCCACAGCAAAGGTGCCAGCGGGGAAAAGTAATGCTGGTTCTCACTGCCTCCTGGAACCCTTTCAAATGCCACAGACAATTTGGCCCTCTCTGCTTTCCTGCGGACTCCATCCTCAAAAGCACCTGTTTTCGCTTTCGGCAGCCTCCGGAGCAAAAAAGACAAACGTCCAGCTTTTGCTGCCACAGCAAAGGTGCCAGCGGGGAAAAGTAATGCTGGTTCTCACTGCCTCCTGGAACCCTTTTAAATGGCACAGAAAATTTGGCCCTCTCTGCTTTCCTGCGGACTCCATCCTCAAAAGAACCTATTTTTGCTTTCGGCGCCCTCCGGAGCAAAAAAGACAAACGTCCAGCTTTTGCTGCCACAGCAAAGGTGCCAGCGGGGAAAAGTAATGCTGGTTCTCACTGCCTCCTGGAACCCTTTCAAATGCCACAGACAATTTGGCCCTCTCTGCTTTCCTGCGGACTCCATCCTCAAAAGAACCTATTTTTGCTTTCGGCGCCCTCCGGAGCAAAAAAGACAAACGTCCAGCTTTTGCTGCCACAGCAAAGGTACCAGCGGGGAAAAGTAATGCTGGTTCTCACTGCCTCCTGGAACCTCTTCAAATGCCACAGACAATTTGGCCCTCTCTGCTTTCCTGCGGACTCCATCCTCAAAAGAAGCTGTTTTCGCTTTTGGCAGCCTCCGGAGCAAAAAAGACAAACGTCCAGCTTTTGCTGCCACAGCAAAGGTGCCAGCGGGGAAAAGGAATGCTGGTTCTCACTGCCTCCTGGAACCCTTTCAAATGCCACAGACAATTTGGCCCTCTCTGCTTTCCTGTGGACTCCATCCTCAAAAGCACCTGTTTTCGCTTTCGGCAGCCTCCGGAGCAAAAAAGACAAACGTCCAGCTTTTGCTGCCACAGCAAAGGTGCCAGCGGGGAAAAGTAATGCTGGTTCTCACTGCCTCCTGGAACCCTTTCAAATGCCACAGACAATTTGGCCCTCTCTGCTTTCCTGCGGACTCCATCCTCAAAAGCAGCTGTTTTCGCTTTGGGCAGCCTCCGGAGCAAAAAAGACAAACGTCCAGCTTTTGCTGCCACAGCAAAGGTGCCAGCGGGGAAAAGTAATGCTGGTTCTCACTGCCTCCTGGAACCCTTTCAAATGCCCCAGACAATTTGGCCCTCTCTGCTTTCCTGCGGACTCCATCCTCAAAAGAACCTATTTTCGCTTTCGGCGCCCTCCGGAGCAAAAAAGACAAACGTCCAGCTTTTGCTGCCACAGCAAAGGTGCCAGCGGGGAAAAGTAATGCTGGTTCTCACTGCCTCCTGGAACCCTTTCAAATGCCACAGACAATTTGGCCCTCTCTGCTTTCCTGCGGACTCCATCCTCAAAAGCACCTGTTTTCGCTTTCGGCAGCCTCCGGAGCAAAAAAGACAAACGTCCAGCTTTTGCTGCCACAGCAAAGGTGCCAGCGGGGAAAAGTAATGCTGGTTCTCACTGCCTCCTGGAACCCTTTCAAATGCCACAGACAATTTGGCCCTCTCTGCTTTCCTGCGGACTCCATCCTCAAAAGCACCTGTTTTCGCTTTCGGCAGCCTCCGGAGCAAAAAAGACAAACGTCCAGCTTTTGCTGCCACAGCAAAGGTGCCAGCGGGGAAAAGTAATGCTGGTTCTCACTGCCTCCTGGAACCCTTTCAAATGCCACAGACAATTTGGCCCTCTCTGCTTTCCTGCGGACTCCATCCTCAAAAGCACCTGTTTTCGCTTTCGGCAGCCTCCGGAGCAAAAAAGACAAACGTCCAGCTTTTGCTGCCACAGTAAAGGTGCCAGCGGGGAAAAGTAATGCTGGTTCTCACTGCCTCCTGGAACCCTTTCAAATGCCACAGAAAATTTGGCCCTCTCTGCTTTCCTGCGGACTCCATCCTCAAAAGAACCTATTTTTGCTTTCGGCGCCCTCCGGAGCAAAAAAGACAAACGTCCAGCTTTTGCTGCCACAGCAAAGGTGCCAGCGGGGAAAAGTAATGCTGGTTCTCACTGCCTCCTGGAACCCTTTCAAATGCCACAGACAATTTGGCCCTCTCTGCTTTCCTGCGGACTCCATCCTCAAAAGAACCTATTTTTGCTTTCGGCGCCCTCCGGAGCAAAAAAGACAAACGTCCAGCTTTTGCTGCCACAGCAAAGGTACCAGCGGGGAAAAGTAATGCTGGTTCTCACTGCCTCCTGGAACCTCTTCAAATGCCACAGACAATTTGGCCCTCTCTGCTTTCCTGCGGACTCCATCCTCAAAAGCAGCTGTTTTCGCTTTCGGCAGCCTCCGGAGCAAAAAAGACAAACGTCCAGCTTTTGCTGCCACAGCAAAGGTGCCAGCGGGGAAAAGGAATGCTGGTTCTCACTGCCTCCTGGAACCCTTTCAAATGCCACAGACAATTTGGCCCTCTCTGCTTTCCTGTGGACTCCATCCTCAAAAGCACCTGTTTTCGCTTTCGGCAGCCTCCGGAGCAAAAAAGACAAACGTCCAGCTTTTGCTGCCACAGCAAAGGTGCCAGCGGGGAAAAGTAATGCTGGTTCTCACTGCCTCCTGGAACCCTTTCAAATGCCACAGACAATTTGGCCCTCTCTGCTTTCCTCTGGACTCCATCCTCAAAAGCACCTGTTTTCGCTTTCGGCAGCCTCCGGAGCAAAAAAGACAAACGTCCAGCTTTTGCTGCCACAGCAAAGGTGCCAGCGGGGAAAAGTAATGCTGGTTCTCACTGCCTCCTGGAACTCCTTCAAATGCCCCAGACAATTTGGCTCTCTCTGCTTTCCTGCGGACTCCATCCTCAAAAGCACCTGTTTTCGCTTTCGGCAGCCTCCGGAGCAAAAAAGACAAACGTCCAGCTTTTGCTGCCACAGCAAAGGTGCCAGCGGGGAAAAGTAATGCTGGTTCTCACTGCCTCCTGGAACCCTTTCAAATGCCACAGACAATTTGGCCCTCTCTGCTTTCCTGTGGACTCCATCGTCAAAAGCACCTGTTTTCGCTTTCGGCAGCCTCCGGAGCAAAAAAGACAAACGTCCAGCTTTTGCTGCCACAGCAAAGGTGCCAGCGGGGAAAAGTAATGCTGGTTCTCACTGCCTCCTGGAACCTCTTCAAATGCCTCAGACAATTTGGCCCTCTCTGCTTTCCTGCGGACTCCATCCTCAAAAGCAGCTGTTTTCGCTTTCGGCAGCCTCCGGAGCAAAAAAGACAAACGTCCAGCTTTTGCTGCCACAGCAAAGGTGCCAGCGGGGAAAAGTAATGCTGGTTCTCACTGCCTCCTGGAACCCTTTCAAATGCCCCAGACAATTTGGCCCTCTCTGCTTTCCTGTGGACTCCATCGTCAAAAGCACCTGTTTTCGCTTTCGGCAGCCTCCGGAGCAAAAAAGACAAACGTCCAGCTTTTGCTGCCACAGCAAAGGTGCCAGCGGGGAAAAGTAATGCTGGTTCTCACTGCCTCCTGGAACCTCTTCAAATGCCTCAGACAATTTGGCCCTCTCTGCTTTCCTGCGGACTCCATCCTCAAAAGCACCTGTTTTCGCTTTCGGCAGCCTCCGGAGCAAAAAAGACAAACGTCCAGCTTTTGCTGCCACAGCAAAGGTGCCAGCGGGGAAAAGTAATGCTGGTTCTCACTGCCTCCTGGAACCCTTTCAAATGCCACAGACAATTTGGCCCTCTCTGCTTTCCTGCGGACTCCATCCTCAAAAGCAGCTGTTTTCGCTTTCGGCAGCCTCCGGAGCAAAAAAGACAAACGTCCAGCTTTTGCTGCCACAGCAAAGGTGCCAGCGGGGAAAAGTAATGCTGGTTCTCACTGCCTCCTGGAACCCTTTCAAATGCCCCAGACAATTTGGCCCTCTCTGCTTTCCTGCGGACTCCATCCTCAAAAGAACCTATTTTCGCTTTCGGCGCCCTCCGGAGCAAAAAAGACAAACGTCCAGCTTTTGCTGCCACAGCAAAGGTGCCAGCGGGGAAAAGTAATGCTGGTTCTCACTGCCTCCTGGAACCCTTTCAAATGCCACAGACAATTTGGCCCTCTCTGCTTTCCTGCGGACTCCATCCTCAAAAGCACCTGTTTTCGCTTTCGGCAGCCTCCGGAGGAAAAAAGACAAACGTCCAGCTTTTGCTGCCACAACAAAGGTGCCAGCGGGGAAAAGTAATGCTGGTTCTCACTGCCTCCTGGAACCCTTTCAAATGCCCCAGACAATTTGGCCCTCTCTGCTTTCCTGCGGACTCCATCCTCAAAAGCACCTGTTTTCGCTATCGGCAGCCTCCGGAGCAAAAAAGACAAACGTCCAGCTTTTGCTGCCACAGCAAAGGTACCAGCGGGGAAAAGTAATGCTGGTTCTCACTGCCTCCTGGAACCCTTTCAAATGCCACAGACAATTTGGCCCTCTCTGCTTTCCTGCGGACTCCATCCTCAAAAGCACCTGTTTTCGTTTTCGGCAGCCTCCGGAGCAAAAAAGACAAACGTCCAGCTTTTGCTGCCACAGCAAAGGTGCCAGCGGGGAAAAGTAATGCTGGTTCTCACTGCCTCCTGGAACCCTTTCAAATGCCACAGACAATTTGGCCCTCTCTGCTTTCCTGCGGACTCCATCCTTAAAAGAACCTATTTTTGCTTTCGGCGCCCTCCGGAGCAAAAAAGACAAACGTCCAGCTTTTGCTGCCACAGCAAAGGTGCCAGCGGGGAAAAGTAATGCTCGTTCTCACTGCCTCCTGGAACCCTTTCAAATGCCACAGACAATTTGGCCCTCTCTGCTTTCCTGCGGACTCCATCCTGAAAAGAACCTATTTTTGCTTTCGGCGCCCTCCGGAGCAAAAAAGACAAACGTCCAGCTTTTGCTGCCACAGCAAAGGTACCAGCGGGGAAAAGTAATGCTGGTTCTCACTGCCTCCTGGAACCTCTTCAAATGCCACAGACAATTTGGCCCTCTCTGCTTTCCTGCGGACTCCATCCTCAAAAGCAGCTGTTTTCGCTTTCGGCAGCCTCCGGAGCAAAAAAGACAAACGTCCAGCTTTTGCTGCCACAGCAAAGGTGCCAGCGGGGAAAAGGAATGCTGGTTCTCACTGCCTCCTGGAACCCTTTCAAATGCCACAGACAATTTGGCCCTCTCTGCTTTCCTGTGGACTCCATCCTCAAAAGCACCTGTTTTCGCTTTCGGCAGCCTCCGGAGCAAAAAAGACAAACGTCCAGCTTTTGCTGCCACAGCAAAGGTGCCAGCGGGGAAAAGTAATGCTGGTTCTCACTGCCTCCTGGAACCCTTTCAAATGCCACAGAAAATTTGGCCCTCTCTGCTTTCCTTAGGACTCCATCCTCAAAAGCAGCTGTTTTCGCTTTCGGCAGCCTCCGGAGCAAAAAAGACAAACGTCCAGCTTTTGCTGCCACAGCAAAGGTGCCAGCGGGGAAAAGTAATGCTGGTTCTCACTGCCTCCTGGAACCCTTTCAAATGCCCCAGACAATTTGGCCCTCTCTGCTTTCCTGCGGACTCCATCCTCAAAAGAACCTATTTTCGCTTTCGGCGCCCTCCGGAGCAAAAAAGACAAACGTCCAGCTTTTGCTGCCACAGCAAAGGTGCCAGCGGGGAAAAGTAATGCTGGTTCTCACTGCCTCCTGGAACCCTTTCAAATGCCACAGACAATTTGGCCCTCTCTGCTTTCCTGCGGACTCCATCCTCAAAAGAACCTGTTTTCGCTTTCGGCAGCCTCCGGAGCAAAAAAGACAAACGTCCAGCTTTTGCTGCCACAGCAAAGGTGCCAGCGGGGAAAAGGAATGCTGGTTCTCACTGCCTCCTGGAACCCTTTCAAATGCCACAGACAATTTGGCCCTCTCTGCTTTCCTGCGGACTCCATCCTCAAAAGCACCTGTTTTCGCTTTCGGCAGCCTCCGGAGCAAAAAAGACAAACGTCCAGCTTTTGCTGCCACAGCAAAGGTGCCAGCGGGGAAAAGGAATGCTGGTTCTCACTGCCTCCTGGAACCCTTTCAAATGCCACAGACAATTTGGCCCTCTCTGCTTTCCTGCGGACTCCATCCTCAAAAGCACCTGTTTTCGCTTTCGGCAACCTCCGGAGCAAAAAAGACAAACGTCCAGCTTTTGCTGCCACAACAAAGGTGCCAGCGGGGAAAAGTAATGCTGGTTCTCACTGCCTCCTGGAACCCTTTCAAATGCCCCAGACAATTTGGCCCTCTCTGCTTTCCTGTGGACTCCATCCTCAAAAGCACCTGTTTTCGCTTTCGGCAGCCTCCGGAGCAAAAAAGACAAACGTCCAGCTTTTGCTGCCACAGCAAAGGTGCCAGCGGGGAAAAGTAATGCTGGTTCTCACTGCCTCCTGGAACCCTTTCAAATGCCACAGACAATTTGGCCCTCTCTGCTTTCCTGCGGACTCCATCCTTAAAAGAACCTATTTTTGCTTTCGGCGCCCTCCGGAGCAAAAAAGACAAACGTCCAGCTTTTGCTGCCACAGCAAAGGTGCCAGCGGGGAAAAGTAATGCTCGTTCTCACTGCCTCCTGGAACCCTTTCAAATGCCACAGACAATTTGGCCCTCTCTGCTTTCCTGCGGACTCCATCCTGAAAAGAACCTATTTTTGCTTTCGGCGCCCTCCGGAGCAAAAAAGACAAACGTCCAGCTTTTGCTGCCACAGCAAAGGTACCAGCGGGGAAAAGTAATGCTGGTTCTCACTGCCTCCTGGAACCTCTTCAAATGCCACAGACAATTTGGCCCTCTCTGCTTTCCTGCGGACTCCATCCTCAAAAGCAGCTGTTTTCGCTTTCGGCAGCCTCCGGAGCAAAAAAGACAAACGTCCAGCTTTTGCTGCCACAGCAAAGGTGCCAGCGGGGAAAAGGAATGCTGGTTCTCACTGCCTCCTGGAACCCTTTCAAATGCCACAGACAATTTGGCCCTCTCTGCTTTCCTGTGGACTCCATCCTCAAAAGCACCTGTTTTCGCTTTCGGCAGCCTCCGGAGCAAAAAAGACAAACGTCCAGCTTTTGCTGCCACAGCAAAGGTGCCAGCGGGGAAAAGTAATGCTGGTTCTCACTGCCTCCTGGAACCCTTTCAAATGCCACAGAAAATTTGGCCCTCTCTGCTTTCCTCTGGACTCCATCCTCAAAAGCAGCTGTTTTCGCTTTCGGCAGCCTCCGGAGCAAAAAAGACAAACGTCCAGCTTTTGCTGCCACAGCAAAGGTGCCAGCGGGGAAAAGTAATGCTGGTTCTCACTGCCTCCTGGAACCCTTTCAAATGCCCCAGACAATTTGGCTCTCTCTGCTTTCCTGCGGACTCCATCCTCAAAAGCACCTGTTTTCGCTTTCGGCAGCCTCCGGAGCAAAAAAGACAAACGTCCAGCTTTTGCTGCCACAGCAAAGGTGCCAGCGGGGAAAAGTAATGCTGGTTCTCACTGCCTCCTGGAACCCTTTCAAATGCCACAGACAATTTGGCCCTCTCTGCTTTCCTGCGGACTCCATCCTTAAAAGAACCTATTTTCGCTTTCGGCGCCCTCCGGAGCAAAAAAGACAAACGTCCAGCTTTTGCTGCCACAGCAAAGGTGCCAGCGGGGAAAAGTAATGCTCGTTCTCACTGCCTCCTGGAACCCTTTCAAATGCCACAGACAATTTGGCCCTCTCTGCTTTCCTGCGGACTCCATCCTGAAAAGAACCTATTTTTGCTTTCGGCGCCCTCCGGAGCAAAAAAGACAAACGTCCAGCTTTTGCTGCCACAGCAAAGGTACCAGCGGGGAAAAGTAATGCTGGTTCTCACTGCCTCCTGGAACCTCTTCAAATGCCACAGACAATTTGGCCCTCTCTGCTTTCCTGCGGACTCCATCCTCAAAAGCAGCTGTTTTCGCTTTCGGCAGCCTCCGGAGCAAAAAAGACAAACGTCCAGCTTTTGCTGCCACAGCAAAGGTGCCAGCGGGGAAAAGGAATGCTGGTTCTCACTGCCTCCTGGAACCCTTTCAAATGCCACAGAAAATTTGGCCCTCTCTGCTTTCCTCTGGACTCCATCCTCAAAAGCAGCTGTTTTCGCTTTCGGCAGCCTCCGGAGGAAAAAAGACAAACGTCCAGCTTTTGCTGCCACAGCAAAGGTGCCAGCGGGGAAAAGTAATGCTGGTTCTCACTGCCTCCTGGAACCCTTTCAAATGCCACAGAAAATTTGGCCCTCTCTGCTTTCCTTAGGACTCCATCCTCAAAAGCAGCTGTTTTTGCTTTCGGCAGCCTCCGGAGCAAAAAAGACAAACGTCCAGCTTTTGCTGCCACAGCAAAGGTGCCAGCGGGGAAAAGTAATGCTGGTTCTCACTGCCTCCTGGAACCCTTTCAAATGCCCCAGACAATTTGGCCCTCTCTGCTTTCCTGCGGACTCCATCCTCAAAAGAACCTATTTTCGCTTTCGGCAGCCTCCGGAGCAAAAAAGACAAACGTCCAGCTTTTGCTGCCACAGCAAAGGTGCCAGCGGGGAAAAGTAATGCTGGTTCTCACTGCCTCCTGGAACCCTTTCAAATGCCACAGACAATTTGGCCCTCTCTGCTTTCCTGCGGACTCCATCCTCAAAAGCACCTGTTTTCGCTTTCGGCAGCCTCCGGAGCAAAAAAGACAAACGTCCAGCTTTTGCTGCCACAGCAAAGGTGCCAGCGGGGAAAAGTAATGCTGGTTCTCACTGCCTCCTGGAACCCTTTCAAATGCCACAGACAATTTGGCCCTCTCTGCTTTCCTGCGGACTCCATCCTCAAAAGCAGCTGTTTTCGCTTTCGGCAGCCTCCGGAGCAAAAAAGACAAACGTCCAGCTTTTGCTGCCACAGCAAAGGTGCCAGCGGGGAAAAGTAATGCTGGTTCTCACTGCCTCCTGGAACCCTTTCAAATGCCACAGACAATTTGGCCCTCTCTGCTTTCCTGTGGACTCCATCCTCAAAAGCACCTGTTTTCGCTTTCGGCAGCCTCCGGAGCAAAAAAGACAAACGTCCAGCTTTTGCTGCCACAGCAAAGGTGCCAGCGGGGAAAAGTAATGCTGGTTCTCACTGCCTCCTGGAACCCTTTCAAATGCCACAGACAATTTGGCCCTCTCTGCTTTCCTTAGGACTCCATCCTCAAAAGCAGCTGTTTTCGCTTTCGGCAGCCTCCGGAGCAAAAAAGACAAACGTCCAGCTTTTGCTGCCACAGCAGAGGTGCCAGCGGCGAAAAGTAATGCTGGTTCTCACTGCCTCCTGGAACCCTTTCAAATGCCCCAGACAATTTGGCCCTCTCTGCTTTCCTGCGGACTCCATCCTCAAAAGAACCTATTTTCGCTTTCGGCGCCCTCCGGAGCAAAAAAGACAAACGTCCAGCTTTTGCTGCCGCAGCAAAGGTGCCAGCGGGGAAAAGTAATGCTGGTTCTCACTGCCTCCTGGAACCCTTTCAAATGCCACAGACAATTTGGCCCTCTCTGCTTTCCTGCGGACTCCATCCTCAAAAGAACCTGTTTTCGCTTTCGGCAGCCTCCGGAGCAAAAAAGACAAACGTCCAGCTTTTGCTGCCACAGCAAAGGTGCCAGCGGGGAAAAGTAATGCTGGTTCTCACTGCCTCCTGGAACCCTTTCAAATGCCACAGACAATTTGGCCCTCTCTGCTTTCCTGCGGACTCCATCCTCAAAAGCACCTGTTTTCGCTTTCGGCAGCCTCCGGAGCAAAAAAGACAAACGTCCAGCTTTTGCTGCCACAGCAAAGGTGCCAGCGGGGAAAAGTAATGCTGGTTCTCACTGCCTCCTGGAACCCTTTCAAATGCCACAGACAATTTGGCCCTCTCTGCTTTCCTGTGGACTCCATCCTCAAAAGCACCTGTTTTCGCTTTCGGCAGCCTCCGGAGCAAAAAAGACAAACGTCCAGCTTTTGCTGCCACAGCAAAGGTGCCAGCGGGGAAAAGTAATGCTGGTTCTCACTGCCTCCTGGAACCCTTTCAAATGCCACAGACAATTTGGCCCTCTCTGCTTTCCTGCGGACTCCATCCTTAAAAGAACCTATTTTTGCTTTCGGCGCCCTCCGGAGCAAAAAAGACAAACGTCCAGCTTTTGCTGCCACAGCAAAGGTGCCAGCGGGGAAAAGTAATGCTCGTTCTCACTGCCTCCTGGAACCCTTTCAAATGCCACAGACAATTTGGCCCTCTCTGCTTTCCTGCGGACTCCATCCTGAAAAGAACCTATTTTTGCTTTCGGCGCCCTCCGGAGCAAAAAAGACAAACGTCCAGCTTTTGCTGCCACAGCAAAGGTACCAGCGGGGAAAAGTAATGCTGGTTCTCACTGCCTCCTGGAACCTCTTCAAATGCCACAGACAATTTGGCCCTCTCTGCTTTCCTGCGGACTCCATCCTCAAAAGCAGCTGTTTTCGCTTTCGGCAGCCTCCGGAGCAAAAAAGACAAACGTCCAGCTTTTGCTGCCACAGCAAAGGTGCCAGCGGGGAAAAGGAATGCTGGTTCTCACTGCCTCCTGGAACCCTTTCAAATGCCACAGACAATTTGGCCCTCTCTGCTTTCCTGTGGACTCCATCCTCAAAAGCACCTGTTTTCGCTTTCGGCAGCCTCCGGAGCAAAAAAGACAAACGTCCAGCTTTTGCTGCCACAGCAAAGGTGCCAGCGGGGAAAAGTAATGCTGGTTCTCACTGCCTCCTGGAACCCTTTCAAATGCCACAGACAATTTGGCCCTCTCTGCTTTCCTTAGGACTCCATCCTCAAAAGCAGCTGTTTTCGCTTTCGGCAGCCTCCGGAGCAAAAAAGACAAACGTCCAGCTTTTGCTGCCACAGCAAAGGTGCCAGCGGGGAAAAGTAATGCTGGTTCTCACTGCCTCCTGGAACCCTTTCAAATGCCCCAGACAATTTGGCCCTCTCTGCTTTCCTGCGGACTCCATCCTCAAAAGAACCTATTTTTGCTTTCGGCAGCCTCCGGAGCAAAAAAGACAAACGTCCAGCTTTTGCTGCCACAGCAAAGGTGCCAGCGGGGAAAAGTAATGCTGGTTCTCACTGCCTCCTGGAACCCTTTCAAATGCCACAGACAATTTGGCCCTCTCTGCTTTCCTGCGGACTCCATCCTCAAAAGCACCTGTTTTCGCTTTCGGCAGCCTCCGGAGCAAAAAAGACAAACGTCCAGCTTTTGCTGCCACAGCAAAGGTGCCAGCGGGGAAAAGTAATGCTGGTTCTCACTGCCTCCTGGAACCCTTTCAAATGCCACAGACAATTTGGCCCTCTCTGCTTTCCTGCGGACTCCATCCTCAAAAGCACCTGTTTTCGCTTTCGGCAGCCTCCGGAGCAAAAAAGACAAACGTCCAGCTTTTGCTGCCACAGCAAAGGTGCCAGCGGGGAAAAGTAATGCTGGTCCTCACTGCCTCCTGGAACCTCTTTAAATGCCAAAGACAATTTGGCCCTCTCTGCTTTCCTGCGGACTCCATCCTCAAAAGCACCTGTTTTCGCTTTGGGCAGCCTCCGGAGCAAAAAAGACAAACGTCCAGCTTTTGCTGCCACAGCAAAGGTGCCAGCGGGGAAAAGTAATGCTGGTTCTCACTGCCTCCTGGAACCCTTTCAAATGCCACAGACAATTTGGCCCTCTCTGCTTTCCTTCGGACTCCATCCTCAAAAGAACCTATTTTCGCTTTCGGCGCCCTCCGGAGCAAAAAAGACAAACGTCCAGCTTTTGCTGCCACAGCAAAGGTGCCAGCGGGGAAAAATATGCTGGTTCTCACTGCCTCCTGGAATCCTTTCAAATGCCACAGACAATTTGGCCCTCTCTGCTTTCCTGCGGACTCCATCCTCAAAAGCACCTGTTTTCGCTTTCGGCAGCCTCCGGAGCAAAAAAGACAAACGTCCAGCTTTTGCTGCCACAGCAAAGGTGCCAGCGGGGAAAAGTAATGCTGGTTCTCACTGCCTCCTGGAACCCTTTCAAATGCCACAGACAATTTGGCCCTCTCTGCTTTCCTGCGGACTCTATCCTCAAAAGCGCCTTTTTTCACTTTCGGCGCCCTCCGGTGGTAAAAAGACAAACGTCCAGCTTTTGCTGCCGCAGCAAAGGTGCCAGCGGGGAAAAGTAATGCTGGTTCTCACTGCCTCCTGGAACCTCTTTAAATGCCAAAGACAATTTGGCCCTCTCTGCTTTCCTGCGGACTCCATCATCAAAAGCACCTGTTTTCGCTTTCGGCAGCCTCCGGAGCAAAAAAGACAAACGTCCAGCTTTTGCTGCCACAGCAAAGGTGCCAGCGGGGAAAAGTAATGCTGGTTCTCACTGCCTCCTGGAACCCTTTCAAATGCCACAGACAATTTGGCCCTCTCTGCTTTCCTTCGGACTCCATCCTCAAAAGAACCTATTTTCGCTTTCGGCGCCCTCCGGAGCAAAAAAGACAAACGTCCAGCTTTTGCTGCCACAGCAAAGGTGCCAGCGGGGAAAAGTAATGCTGGTTCTCACTGCCTCCTGGAACCCTTTCAAATGCCACAGACAATTTGGCCCTCTCTGCTTTCCTGCGGACTCCATCATCAAAAGCACCTGTTTTCACTTTCGGCAGCCTCCGGAGCAAAAAAGACAAACGTCCAGCTTTTGCTGCCACAGCAAAGGTGCCAGCGGGGAAAAGTAATGCTGGTTCTCACTGCCTCCTGGAACCCTTTCAAATGCCACAGACAATTTGGCCCTCTCTGCTTTCCTGCGGACTCCATCCTCAAAAGAACCTATTTTTGCTTTCGGCGCCCTCCGGAGCAAAAAAGACAAACGTCCAGCTTTTGCTGCCACAGCAAAGGTACCAGCGGGGAAAAGTAATGCTGGTTCTCACTGCCTCCTGGAACCTCTTCAAATGCCACAGACAATTTGGCCCTCTCTGCTTTCCTGCGGACTCCATCCTCAAAAGCAGCTGTTTTCGCTTTCGGCAGCCTCCGGAGCAAAAAAGACAAACGTCCAGCTTTTGCTGCCACAGCAAAGGTGCCAGCGGGGAAAAGGAATGCTGGTTCTCACTGCCTCCTGGAACCCTTTCAAATGCCACAGACAATTTGGCCCTCTCTGCTTTCCTGTGGACTCCATCCTCAAAAGCAGCTGTTTTCGCTTTCGGCAGCCTCCGGACCAAAAAAGACAAACGTCCAGCTTTTGCTGCCACAGCAAAGGTGCCAGCGGGGAAAAGTAATGCTGGTTCTCACTGCCTCCTGGAACCTCTTCAAATGCCACAGACAATTTGGCCCTCTCTGCTTTCCTGCGGACTCCATCCTCAAAAGCACCTGTTTTCGCTTTCGGCGCCCTCCGGAGCAAAAAAGACAAACGTCCAGCTTTTGCTGCCACAGCAAAGGTGCCAGCGGGGAAAAGTAATGCTGGTTCTCACTGCCTCCTGGAACCCTTTCAAATGCCACAGACAATTTGGCCCTCTCTGCTTTCCTGCGGACTCCATCATCAAAAGCACCTGTTTTCACTTTCGGCAGCCTCCGGAGCAAAAAAGACAAACGTCCAGCTTTTGCTGCCACAGCAAAGGTGCCAGCGGGGAAAAGTAATGCTGGTTCTCACTGCCTCCTGGAACCTCTTCAAATGCCACAGACAATTTGGCCCTCTCTGCTTTCCTGCGGACTCCATCCTCAAAAGCACCTGTTTTCGCTTTCGGCAGCCTCCGGAGCAAAAAAGACAAACGTCCAGCTTTTGCTGCCACAGCAAAGGTGCCAGCGGGGAAACGTAATGCTGGTTCTCACTGCCTCCTGGAACCCTTTCAAATGCCACAGACAATTTGGCCCTCTCTGCTTTCCTGCGGACTCCATCGTCAAAAGCACCTGTTTTCGCTTTCGGCAGCCTCCGGAGCAAAAAAGACAAACGTCCAGCTTTTGCTGCCACAGCAAAGGTGCCAGCGGGGAAAAGTAATGCTGGTTCTCACTGCCTCCTGGAACCCTTTCAAATGCCACAGACAATTTGGCCCTCTCTGCTTTCCTGTGGACTCCATCCTCAAAAGCAGCTGTTTTCGCTTTCGGCAGCCTCCGGAGCAAAAAAGACAAACGTCCAGCTTTTGCTGCCACAGCAAAGGTGCCAGCGGGGAAAAGTAATGCTGGTTCTCACTGCCTCCTGGAACCCTTTCAAATGCCACAGACAATTTGGCCCTCTCTGCTTTCCTGTGGACTCTATCCTCAAAAGAACCTATTTTTGCTTTCGGCGCCCTCCGGAGCAAAAAAGACAAACGTCCAGCTTTTGCTGCCACAGCAAAGGTACCAGCGGGGAAAAGTAATGCTGGTTCTCACTGCCTCCTGGAACCTCTTCAAATGCCACAGACAATTTGGCCCTCTCTGCTTTCCTGCGGACTCCATCCTCAAAAGCACCTGTTTTCGCTTTCGGCAGCCTCCGGAGCAAAAAAGACAAACGTCCAGCTTTTGCTGCCACAGCAAAGGTGCCAGCGGGGAAAAGTAATGCTGGTTCTCACTGCCTCCTGGAACCCTTTCAAATGCCACAGACAATTTGGCCCTCTCTGCTTTCCTGCGGACTCTATCCTCAAAAGCCCCTTTTTTCACTTTCGGCGCCCTCCGGTGGTAAAAAGACAAACGTCCAGCTTTTGCTGCCACAGCAAAGGTGCCAGCGGGGAAAAGTAATGCTGGTTCTCACTGCCTCCTGGAACCCTTTCAAATGCCACAGACAATTTGGCCCTCTCTGCTTTCCTGCGGACTCCATCCTCAAAAGCACCTGTTTTCGCTTTCGGCAGCCTCCGGAGCAAAAAAGACAAACGTCCAGCTTTTGCTGCCACAGCAAAGGTGCCAGCGGGGAAAAGTAATGCTGGTTCTCACTGCCTCCTGGAACCCTTTCAAATGCCTCAGACAATTTGGCCCTCTCTGCTTTCCTGTGGACTCTATCCTCAAAAGAGCCTTTTTTCACTTTCGGCGCCCTCCGGTAGTAAAAAGACAAACGTCCAGCTTTTGCTGCCGCAGCAAAGGTGCCAGCGGGGAAAAGTAATGCTGGTCCTCACTGCCTCCTGGAACCTCTTTAAATGCCAAAGACAATTTGGCCCTCTCTGCTTTCCTGCGGACTCCATCATCAAAAGCACCTGTTTTCGCTTTGGGCAGCCTCCGGAGCAAAAAAGACAAACGTCCAGCTTTTGCTGCCACAGCAAAGGTGCCAGCGGGGAAAAGTAATGCTGGTTCTCACTGCCTCCTGGAACCCTTTCAAATGCCACAGACAATTTGGCCCTCTCTGCTTTCCTTCGGACTCCATCCTCAAAAGAACCTATTTTCGCTTTCGGCGCCCTCCGGAGCAAAAAAGACAAACGTCCAGCTTTTGCTGCCACAGCAAAGGTGCCAGCGGGGAAAAATATGCTGGTTCTCACTGCCTCCTGGAATCCTTTCAAATGCCACAGACAATTTGGCCCTCTCTGCTTTCCTGCGGACTCCATCCTCAAAAGCACCTGTTTTCGCTTTCGGCAGCCTCCGGAGCAAAAAAGACAAACGTCCAGCTTTTGCTGCCACAGCAAAGGTGCCAGCGGGGAAAAGTAATGCTGGTTCTCACTGCCTCCTGGAACCTCTTCAAATGCCACAGACAATTTGGCCCTCTCTGCTTTCCTGCGGACTCTATCCTCAAAAGCGCCTTTTTTCACTTTCGGCGCCCTCCGGTGGTAAAAAGACAAACGTCCAGCTTTTGCTGCCGCAGCAAAGGTGCCAGCGGGGAAAAGTAATGCTGGTCCTCACTGCCTCCTGGAACCTCTTTAAATGCCAAAGACAATTTGGCCCTCTCTGCTTTCCTGCGGACTCCATCCTCAAAAGCACCTGTTTTCGCTTTGGGCAGCCTCCGGAGCAAAAAAGACAAACGTCCAGCTTTTGCTGCCACAGCAAAGGTGCCAGCGGGGAAAAGTAATGCTGGTTCTCACTGCCTCCTGGAACCCTTTCAAATGCCACAGACAATTTGGCCCTCTCTGCTTTCCTTCGGACTCCATCCTCAAAAGAACCTATTTTCGCTTTCGGCGCCCTCCGGAGCAAAAAAGACAAACGTCCAGCTTTTGCTGCCACAGCAAAGGTGCCAGCGGGGAAACGTAATGCTGGTTCTCACTGCCTCCTGGAACCCTTTCAAATGCCACAGACAATTTGGCCCTCTCTGCTTTCCTGCGGACTCCATCCTCAAAAGCACCTGTTTTCACTTTCGGCAGCCTCCGGAGCAAAAAAGACAAACGTCCAGCTTTTGCTGCCACAGCAAAGGTGCCAGCGGGGAAAAGTAATGCTGGTTCTCACTGCCTCCTGGAACCCTTTCAAATGCCACAGACAATTTGGCCCTCTCTGCTTTCCTGCGGACTCCATCCTCAAAAGAACCTATTTTTGCTTTCGGCGCCCTCCGGAGCAAAAAAGACAAATGTCCAGCTTTTGCTGCCACAGCAAAGGTACCAGCGGGGAAAAGTAATGCTGGTTCTCACTGCCTCCTGGAACCTCTTCAAATGCCACAGACAATTTGGCCCTCTCTGCTTTCCTGCGGACTCCATCCTCAAAAGCAGCTGTTTTCGCTTTCGGCAGCCTCCGGAGCAAAAAAGACAAACGTCCAGCTTTTGCTGCCACAGCAAAGGTGCCAGCGGGGAAAAGGAATGCTGGTTCTCACTGCCTCCTGGAACCCTTTCAAATGCCACAGACAATTTGGCCCTCTCTGCTTTCCTGTGGACTCCATCCTCAAAAGCAGCTGTTTTCGCTTTCGGCAGCCTCCGGAGCAAAAAAGACAAACGTCCAGCTTTTGCTGCCACAGCAAAGGTGCCAGCGGGGAAAAGTAATGCTGGTTCTCACTGCCTCCTGGAACCTCTTCAAATGCCACAGACAATTTGGCCCTCTCTGCTTTCCTGCGGACTCCATCCTCAAAAGCACCTGTTTTCGCTTTCGGCAGCCTCCGGAGCAAAAAAGACAAACGTCCAGCTTTTGCTGCCACAGCAAAGGTGCCAGCGGGGAAAAGTAATGCTGGTTCTCACTGCCTCCTGGAACCTCTTCAAATGCCTCAGACAATTGGCCCTCTCTGCTTTCCTGCGGACTCCATCCTCAAAAGCAGCTGTTTTCGCTTTCGGCAGCCTCCGGAGCAAAAAAGACAAACGTCCAGCTTTTGCTGCCACAGCAAAGGTGCCAGCGGGGAAAAGTAATGCTGGTTCTCACTGCCTCCTGGAACCCTTTCAAATGCCACAGACAATTTGGCCCTCTCTGCTTTCCTGTGGACTCCATCCTCAAAAGCAGCTGTTTTCGCTTCCGGCAGCCTCCGGAGCAAAAAAGACAAACGTCCAGCTTTTGCTGCCACAGCAAAGGTGCCAGCGGGGAAAAGTAATGCTGGTTCTCACTGCCTCCTGGAACCTCTTCAAATGCCACAGACAATTTGGCCCTCTCTGCTTTCCTGCGGACTCCATCCTCAAAAGCACCTGTTTTCGCTTTCGGCAGCCTCCGGAGCAAAAAAGACAAACGTCCAGCTTTTGCTGCCACAGCAAAGGTGCCAGCGGGAAAAGTAATGCTGGTTCTTACTGCCTCCTGGAACCTCTTCAAATGCCACAGACAATTTGGCCCTCTCTGCTTTCCTGCGGACTCCATCCTCAAAAGCAGCTGTTTTCGCTTTCGGCAGCCTCCGGAGCAAAAAAGACAAACGTCCAGCTTTTGCTGCCACAGCAAAGGTGCCAGCGGGGAAAAGTAATGCTGGTTCTCACTGCCTCCTGGAACCCTTTCAAATGCCTCAGACAATTTGGCCTCTCTGCTTTCCTGTGGACTCCATCGTCAAAAGCACCTGTTTTCGCTTTCGGCAGCCTCCGGAGCAAAAAAGACAAACGTCCAGCTTTTGCTGCCACAGCAAAGGTGCCAGCGGGGAAAAGTAATGCTGGTTCTCACTGCCTCCTGGAACCTCTTCAAATGCCTCAGACAATTTGGCCCTCTCTGCTTTCCTGCGGACTCCATCCTCAAAAGCACCTGTTTTCGCTTTCGGCAGCCTCCGGAGCAAAAAGGACAAACGTCCAGCTTTTGCTGCCACAGCAAAGGTGCCAGCGGGGAAAAGTAATGCTGGTTCTCACTGCCTCCTGGAACCCTTTCAAATGCCACAGACAATTTGGCCCTCTCTGCTTTCCTGTGGACTCTATCCTCAAAAGAGCCTTTTTTCACTTTCGGCGCCCTCCGGTAGTAAAAAGACAAACGTCCAGCTTTTGCTGCCGCAGCAAAGGTGCCAGCGGGGAAAAGTAATGCTGGTCCTCACTGCCTCCTGGAACCTCTTTAAATGCCCAAAGACAATTTGGCCCTCTCTGCTTTCCTGCGGACTCCATC